>NC_080426.1:54155102-54461969 GCF_029873635.1 Malania oleifera
GGAAGCGGTATTGCGACGCTGAGTGGTGTTTGCAGTGGCAACTAGGGTGGAGTTAGAAGCTTCAACACGTTTCAAGCAGTTTTTGTGGCCAACCAGCATGTCATGAAGCCCTTCAAATGTAAGAGAAGTATCATGTGCCCGAATAGATGCTACAATATCACAAAATTCAACATCGAGGTCTTTGAGAACATAAAGAGTAATGCCATCCACTGAAACCTTGATGGCATGGAGATACTCTGAGACCGAGCAGGACTCTCGCTGAATGAGAGTCAACTCCTCCTTAAGTTACATAACATGAGTACGTGAACGATTGACATACAAACGTTACAACTTGGACCAAGCATCACAAGCAGTGGTTGAAGCAGCAATGAGCGACATCATTGGTTCGGAAATAGATGCAAGGATGGCATGAAGGATTAGCTTATCTTGCCTGAGCCAACTTTAGAAGACCGGATTGGAGACATCTGGAGAAGATGAATTAATAGAGGAGATGATGGTAGAAAGGGTCAATGAAGGACATACAGTGGTACCGTCAAGATAATCCTAGAGGTCATAGCCAATAAGCAATGCGTCAGTTGGGCGCACCATGAAGGAAAGTTGGAAGAGGTCAACTTCAAAGGAAGCTGAGAGTGAGCATTGATGGCAACAAAAGGAGTGTTACCATTACCAAGAGGCTCGAAAGTGTTGACAATAATAGACTCAGGTAAAAAAAAAAAAAGCTCGTTAGAGAAATGAGTTCTAATACCATATAGAATTCGCAGAATACTTTCATTGATATGAATATGTCCTATATATATGACTTGTACAAAGTATGGTTGTTACAAATTCAAAAGTATTTAAATACCAAAACAAGAAGATCCTATACTATCATAAATAAGCAAATATTCAAGTAATACAACTGGAGAATCCCAGGCTATTGTAGACTATCACATATCAACCAAATTGTCAACTATAGAGATTCTTGGCTATTCAGTAATAGAAAAAACCATCGACGGTTTTCTTCTGAAATGTTTTTTTTTTTTAAACCGTCGAAGGTTGACTAGAAAACTACACAATTTTTGTTATAGATGCAAGTACATTTTCTTTACTTGTATTTTGTTTTTAGCAACTCTCAATTATCCAAAAACTATTGAATCTTATGTGTGATTCAACCGATAACTTTTTTGGCTAACTTAATTGAGTGGTGAGAGAATCAAGAACTCTTTATATAGTTTTATAAGTGACTCAATCTATAATATAGTCACAATTTTATATATATATATATATATATATATGTTATATTTTCCTCCAAAGTAAATGTTCTTTTAATTTTCTTGATTTAATTTGATACATTGCCTAATGATACATTGATTAAAGAGGTTCATAATTGTGATCAATGTATTTCCATTATTGTAGAGTATTTTTCATTAATCATTAAAGATACATGATTTTAGTCATTGTACATTCAATAAATATAGTACCTCACTTTGCTCAACATCCCGATTGTCTTTTCATGAATTAAGATATAACTTAATTCCTAATTAATTAATCCAATGCACACACACACACACACACACACACACACCCATTGATCGTGCAGGTTATGTGTATTAAACTCCAACATTCTCTCACTTGATTGACTGATCATATTAAAAGTCATATATCTTTTATTTAGATTAACATTCACTATATGCTTAATTAAAACCAATTATTTGACATTTCCTTCCATGCGTCACACGATTTGTATTTAGTGAAATAAATTATAATAAGAATGAATATGAACTATTCACTTATGTTTATATCATAAATTAGTCCTACAATAATGTCAAAACACCACATACATTTTCTATCATTGTGCACATACATGAGTTATAAAATATTAGCTAGAGTTATATGTACAATTGATATGATCATTAGGCGTTTATGTGCCAATGCTTTATTTAGTAGGTTAGTTATCACTATTTTGAGACTAGTGTATTCAATTGACACTTTTTTATATTGAAACATTTTATTACAATAAGATATCTTAATTTTATGTGTTTGACTAGCTTGAACATTTATTATTTTTAGAGAAGAAACATTGCAAAATAATTTAACAAACCTTAAAATAGAATCCATTATTTGAAGTCTAAAATGAAATTTCTCAAATCAAATTTCTTGGGAGGTTGCCTCATGACATGCTAGAAATTCTACTTCCATGTATAGGTGAAAAATATATAATCATTTGTTCTTTGAAGATATCACATCACATTTTTTTTTCTTTTTCAGTAGCTTTCTAGTGGCAGTGATTCATTCCTAGATTACTTTAATATATATTTGACACTGCAACAAAAAACAACAAAAAACAATTATTGAAGAGAGACTACATGTATAAATATAATTCAAGTTTCCAATAGCAAACGCATATGAAATATTTTCATTTGCTTTTGCATAATTTTATTGGTAAAACTTTGATTTTTAATTAGTTGGTAAATATTTCACGGTAGAGGTTGGACTTAGGGACAAATTTGAGTGTTAAACCTTTCAAGAACTTTCTAAATGTAGGTTTTCAGAGATAAACAAATTCATTTCTTACATCAATCATGACAAATTTTAATGCCCAGCATAAATGAAACATTTTCCATGTCTTTCATTTCAAAGTTTTCTTAGGAAAAAATCCTTTAGTTTATGAAATAAATCAAGATTATTACTAACAAGTAGTATATCCTTCATATCTTAAACCAAAAATATAAACTTGTTTCCATTAATAAGTAGATATATACATTTAATAGCATTATTTCTTTTGAAGTCAAAGGAGGTAATGTTGGTTTTTTGAGTCTGATCCCTGGTTTTGATAAAGACAAACCACAAGCTACTTATGTATGAATCTAGTAATTGAACAAGTTATAATTCAACACACATATAAGGGGACTGAGAATGGAAGCCAAAACGCATAAAGCTCATATGATCAGGGGTTTTCCATGAAGATTAAAGAGTAAAGAAGATCAAGAAGAAGACATTTTGATTTTATTTATATATGCATTTAGGTTTTCATATTTTGGGTTTGTAATATTTTAATATGGTTTGTAATAATTGTATCTGCATGCATGATAGGAATGAATGCTCAAAACTATAGTTTGAATTTAGAGATCACCTTCAATCGACCGAAGGTCGACCGACATTGGATTTTTTTCGATAGGCTCAAATGACCTTAGATAAATCCTAGGTTCCTGCACTTCACTTAGGAAAATAATAAGGGTAAAATATGGCTTAGGGTTTAAAAATAAAAGGGTTTTGAGCGACCGAACCAGACACATTAAAAATGCCTTAGTTGACCAAATAGTTGACTAGTCAAAAGTTTGACGTGGGTCGGGCGACCGAACTGAAATGAACTGAACGTTCACGGTTGATTGAACATTAAATGATGACTTTTTGACTTTCCCCGGGCGCCCGAACTTCACGTTCAAATATGCCCCGGGCGACTGAATCTTGAAGTTCAGCAAACCGAACTATTGACTGGGTGACCGAACCTCAAGTAGGTTGGAAATCGCCTTAGACTCAACCACTTGAACCACTCATCAAGCACCCGAACCCAAAAATCAACTTTTCTGTATGTTTCTATTCAGGCGGCCGAACCTTGGGTATGGGTGACCGAAACTCTCGTGTTGCTCAATTTTTACCTGCAATAATTAGGGTTAAAATTCAATTAAATTTTTTCAAAATCCTTAATAGATCCCTAACAGTAATAATTTTTAGAAAAACTATAAATACCTCTTCATTTGTCAAAATTAATAACTTTGATTAGCAAATATTTTCTCTCAAATATTTTTAACCTTTTGTTAATCAAAGTTCCCCCAACTTAATTTTTAATTGCAAAAACTATCTTTTGGGGCAAATCTTTTAACTCTCCAAAACTCACTTTCCTTTTATTCATTTCAAAAATCATTTTGAAAGAGAGCATATTTGTTTTAGGCATTTATTTTTAGATCACTTACTCTCACATATACTTTAATTTCTCAAAAACAATTTTTGAGAGTAAGCTTGAAGTTTTCTCCGATTATTTCATTGAAAAATATTTTTGGGAGAGATATTCATTTTAGGTTAAATCTTTGAAATATTCATTATATATATATATATATATATATATATATATATATATATGTTCAAATATTTCAAAAATATTATTTAGAAAAACACTATTTCTCTATTGAGCATTATTTCACATCATATTAGGGAGTGCATTTATTTGAGCTAAAACGTGTACATCTTAGCTTGTATTTTCAGAAACATTATTTTGTACAAAAATGATTTTAATGTATTGGTTGGGTTCAGCCCACAATTGAACTGGGGAGTCTCAGCCTTGTAAGTGAGACCGGTTCGGTTCAGCTTGGAAATTGAACTGGGGAATCTCAGCCCCGTAAGTGAGACCGGTTCAGTTCAGTCCGAAAATTGAACAGGGGTTTTCCTTGGCCTGTAAAAAGAGGATGTAAATGGCTTCTGCTCTGCTCGTTTAAGTGAGTAAGGTTAGTGTAATCCTTGGAGGGTATGCCCAAGGCGGGGACGTAGGCTGGTTTGGCCGAACATCGATAACAAATATCATGTGTTGCTCTCTCCTTATCTTATTTAATTTATGCACTTTAAATTCAGCATATGTATGCTTGTTTATTCATAGTTCTAATTACTTGCATACACACTTTTATTTAAATGAGATATACTGCATGTGTATATCTACATTTATCGTTTTATTAACTTACATATACGTTTGTATTATGAATGGGATATGAATTGCGATAAATCGGCAAAATGATTTAATTAGCCGAACAGTTTTTAAATCTCCAATTCACCCCCTCTTAAGATCACACCATTTCCAACAGGTAATATCATCACAAAACTTAATAACCATTAGATATGAAACTTGTATATATGGATTTGTTTTTAATCTTTCTTCCAGTTGTCATTATGTGCTCTTGGACACCATTAACACTATCTTATTTCTTAGTAGTCAAATTCGCTATTAGTTACCTTGTTGGAATTGGTGTGATCCCAAGAGGGGGGTGAATTGAAAATTTAAAACTTTTTGGATAATTTAAGCTTTGCATCGATTCACCGCAAATCACATCCCATTCAATGTGCACGTGTGTATGTAAAATTATTTTTACAATGAAAACAAACATACACGTGTGTAGCATATCTTATTTAAATCATATGTGTGTATGCAAACAATTATGACATTAAATAAACATTCATACACATGCGGTATTTAAAGTGTTGGAATTTAAATAAGATAGAGAGAGAGACACGTGATATTTGTTATTGAGGTTTGGCCAAACCAGCCTACGTCCCCGCCTTAGGCATACCCCCCAAGAATTACACTATCTTTGCTTACTTAAATGGGTGGAGTAGAAGTCGTTACAACCTCTCCTTATGGGGCGAGGTAAACCCCAACTCAATTACAAAACTGAGCCCAACTTGTCTCCCTTACAGGGTGGAGACTCCCCAGTTCAATTTACGGGCTGAACCCAACCGGTCTCATTTACGGGACTGAGACTCCTTAGTTCAATTAACAGGATGAACCTAACTGATACATTAAAAATATTTTTGTACATATTACAATACTTTTGAATACAAGCAAAAATGTACATCATTAAAGTTCAAATACATACACTCTAATATGATATGAGTTATGCTTAGTAGAGAAAGGGTGTTTTCTCAAAACAATATTTTCAATCTTTGAGAAATGATGTGTATCATAAAATACTCAAAGATATGGCCCTAATGAAATTTTCTCCCAAAAATATATTTCAATATAGGAGAACCTAGGGTTTGCTTTTCAAGTAGTTTTTGCACAAATAAAATATATATGAAAAATGAGTATTATGTTCTCCTATAAATTTTTTTGCAAATAAAGAATATTTGGAGAATTTAGGAATTTAAGCTCAAGAAAATATTTGTGCTGTAAATAATTTTCTCCAAAAAATATTTATCAAAGAAATAACTGGGAGAAAACCTAAGCAATACTCTCAAAAATGATTTTTGGGAAACAAATAACAAGTGAGAGTATATGCAAATAAGATGACCAAAATAAAATTCTCTTTCAAAAATGATTTTGAAATAAACAAGTAAAAGAGAGTTTAGAGATATTTGCTTTAAAAGTTTTGCCCCAAAAGAATGGTTTTAGCAATAAAACTTGATTTGGGGGAACTTTGATTAACAAAGGATTAGAGAGGAATTTAGAGTTAATCACAGTTACTAATTTGGGTTATGGAGGGGGTATTTATAGATTTTCAAGAAATTTGACCGTTGAGGGACATGCTCGGTATATTAGAAAAGTTTAATTAAAAAAATTAATGACGTTTTAGCCCTTTAAAAATTCAACCTGAGAGGTTCAGTCGACCAAGGACAAGGTTCGGTTGACCACTTTTATAAGCTCTGTCTACCAGGGCAAATTTGAACTATAGATTTGGTCGACCAACTTAGGGCAATCCTGAACCCTTCGTGGGTTTGGTTGACCAAGATAAAAGGTCAGTCGGCTACTCATCTAGGTTCGGTCAACCAAGGCCAATTTGAGCTACAAAGAATGGTCGACTAAGTAATTAGGCTGTCAGAGGCTAATGGTTCGATCAACCGAGGACGATGCATTCAATTCAGTATGGTCAACCAAGCGAAGTCAACATGTTGACTTCTGATCTGTTTAGTCCACCAAGCCAATTTGTGCATGGTGCGTTTGGTCGACCAAGGCTTCACAGCACATGTCTCACATGGCAATTTCAGTTGACCGAGTCATTTAGTACATAAGGGTTCGGTCGACTAAGGCTCTTTAACTAAACCAAAAATCCAACGTCGGTCGACCGAAAGCTTCATTTTTGCCCTGATTTTGACTCTAAAGCTATTTCAAAAATCCTTATTTAATTTTAACCTTTTAGAAAAAAAAAAATTTGGTGCTATTGTTCAGTCCCTTATGGTCAGCCTAAGGTCGTTTTGAGCTTTCAAACATATCATGCAAATGTATGTATTATTACAAACCATACAATAAAAATTAAATACATATATAACTTAAATTAAGTGTCTTCTTCTTTTGCTCTTTTGGTGTCATGGAATGCGCCTGAGTGTGTGATCTTTACATTCCTTATGGCTTCCATGTCCATTACCTCATGTGTGTGTTGAATCATGAACCTATTCAAAAATACTAAATGCACACATGGGATACAAGTGCTTTATCAACATCAAAACAAAGATCAGACTCAAAAAGTCAACATACCTCCTAAGGCATGCCTTATATGAAACATAAAATTAGTTTTTACTAGATTTCAAATATTCATGCATGTTTACAGATGTAAAAATTGGCTTATCAAAGTTCTTAAAAAATTTGTTTCTTATTATCATAAGACCAAATCTGTTAGAAAGCTCCCATCCTTCATAAAGGCCTATCTCCTGAATCAAACTTGTATTAGTTGACTTTTAAGGTTTATCAACATAGAGACATATTTAAGTCTAAACATCATTACATAATGAGTATTTATTCCTTCCAAATAGCAAAATTAAAACCCTTAATTTTGGAATACTAAACATATATCCTAAAAATGGAGTTGGAGCAAGAACTTGAAAACATACCAATATTTATTAGCAAAACTCAATGCAAAATTTAATTTCTTGCATCATCATTTTGGGTTAGATATTGACATGGCATTAATTCACTCCATAATATCTTATCGGTTTTAATGCCATAATTTTTTTTAAATTAAAGAAAGATACACATTCAACCAAACTTATTAAACACATCAAATGTGATGCATGAGAATTAAAAATTCTCCAACTAATTCTCAATTTAAGGAAAAAAAGGGAAACCACAAGTTCTACTAATGATAACCATAACTTTATAAAATCAGGGTCAGACATGATAAATTTGGTTACGGGCATCCACTGTAAAATTAAAGCCTTCCGTTCCATTTTATCCCATTGAAATCATATTATTTGAGCGACTTTGGTGACCACCAATTTGATTAAGAACAAAATGGCTTGTTATATAATAAAGATATCTTTGTAAGTACATGAAAACAACTCTTATAGGTTCATAAAATAAGTTTTAATTTTGTTTCTTTGTTATCACTTGTTAGAAAAATTTTCATAAGAAGGATTTTGGCTTATTTTAGAACGATAACGTACTAAGGATATACAAAGTACTTCATGATATACCATATGCCATTTCCATAAAAACAACCAAACTTTGATTCAAGTACCTTTTATTTCTTTTTATTCTTTTTTATCAAGTCTAAATTATACATAAATTATTGTATTTTCTCTCCCCGTACTCACTCTTCTGTTTGGTTTGACAATGCAAGCTTTATTAAATTTGATTGAGTGATAAGAGGGACCAAAAGCCTTATATATATAGTTTGTATGTGACTCAATCCTTTATAGAGTGATACATTTATACATGGTATTTCCTTTAGTTCAAGATAAATGTACGTCTAATTTCCTTGATTTAATATAATAAACTTTTTTTCATACATTAATTAAGGAGATTAATACCTTTTTCCAATGTATCTATACTATTATAATATATATTGGGAGTTTTTTTATGATTATTAAAAATAGATGATTTGTTTATCGTACATCCAACAAATTTGATAAGTGACTTTAATTAATGTACTTATTATTTATTCATTAATTAATACTTAATTTTTAATTAATTATTTATATTAGCTCCAAGATTTCATTGACTAATTTTTTTGGAAGATATTTTTATTGACAAAGTTTTGATGGCAACATAGCATAATTACCAAGTTCTTCGAGCTTTTTCTTTTGTTTTAAATAATATTTTTATTCATTGGAAAATTTAAGAAGCTTGAAGATTATTTTATTGCATATTTTTATTTTAATTTATGTTGTAATTGTGTAGAAATTATTTTGATATGACACTTTTTTATGTCATATATTGTAGGAAACGATTGATTAGTCTTTGAAAACAGTTGATAAATTGAATAGTCTACCAATCTCTTAAAACATGAATCGATCATTCTTTTCAACAAACTAAATGATCACTATCACATTAATGGCCAAAGATGCCACTAGATGTATACACACCTACTTTTCGTTTCCTTTATCACATCTTCTTAATTAATTCGACACCCACTTTATCTTTACTATTATTGGATAAATAAAGTAATACATGTTAGGGATTTATATTGAAAGACATGTTTTATGTAATCGGTTTTAGTATTTATTAATAACTTCAGTTATTCCATTTTAATGAGAATCTTTGTGAGAAATGTTTTCCTGACATTATTTATTTAATGATTATGCACGTGTGTCTTATATTCTATATAGTAGGTGCTCTAGTGTGTAAAGTACGACTTATATACAGAAGATTAGATCATCAGTTCTTATAGAATATAAGTTTATTGTTCACAGTCTTAAATGAAATTGGACACACTATTGGTAGGACTGTAACACAAGGTTTTAATAGGTTTGTCTTAACTATTGGGAATGGTACAGTTCCAACCCCTTGTGCTAGTACACTTTGTGTGTATTGAACAGGACGATCTTGGGGTAATTGCTTTTATACTGACTATATAAAACAATTAATACCTCATGGTTATTATGAGTGTTTATGTTCTTAATCTTGATATGATTATTGGATACGCGCATATAATGTTTACTACTTTAATTCATAGAAGAGTGAGATTCTTTATAGGTCAAAATACTCAGTGACTTGGGTGATGACATTATGTGTATGGTGAACATTAATTACTGATAGAATCCACGTCCCAATATCGGGATTGATGATACCCCCTTGAGGAAGCTTATAAGTTTTGATTGTGGCAAACTCTACAGCTGAATTTTGAATCTGGCACATCAAATAAGTTAAGTGGAAGGTCTCAAAGAATTAATATGTCAATTAATTAAATTGTCAGAAATTTAATTTAATTGAAGAGTATAATAAGAGCTCAAAATTTAATTTCAAATATAACAGGGAGTGCAATTATAATTCTTTAGTGGTATGAATTATAATTAACGTAATTAAGGATGAATTCGAGTTGGACTAGGAATTCTTAATTACGTGGGAAGCCCTAGTCATATTTGCCTAGAGGTGCTTGCTGTAGCCTACATACATGCGCTCCATTCAATAGTCGGGGAGACGAAAAAACTCTCACAAAGGTAGGCATTTTCGTGAGAGAAGAAAATCCTAGCAGTTGCTTATGAGCCCACTCTCTTAGGAGTAAGGTGTGTTCAAGGAATACAGTAGAAGATTCTTGGTCATCTTCAAGAGCTCGTTTTCGTACTTGCAGATTCAGGATCAAACCAGACAGATCTTGCAAATATAATCCTAATCACGTAATTAATGATTGCATGATCTGATTATTTTTTTTGTTATCCGTATGCACTATAACCGGATCTTAGGGCTATTCTGCAAGTCCCTTCAATTAGTATCAAAGCCTCGGTTGATAATGTATACGAATAATAATACTGTGTTATTCGAAAATCGAATCAATGCATGCTTAGGGTAGAACGTGTGTATGCACTAACTTTTGTTTTGCAGCATTCTGTCCGAAAATTATAGTCACATGAATGTATGTTTTGTGATTGCAATTGTTTATTACAAGATTCGTAACATGCAAACTCCAGTTATGGAGGCATAGGATTTTGTAATATGATGCAACTTCATCACACGAATGTATGTTTTGTGATTGCGATTGTTTATTACAAGATTCGTAGCATGTGAACTTTGGTTATGGAGGCATAGGATTTTGTAATCTGGTGCAGCTTCATCTGAAAAGGAGGCATAGTTGCGGCGTGGGCATAGTAGTGGCGAAAAATAGGAAAAAACCTATAACAATGATAGGGTTTTTTGTTCCTTTCTTGAATTTGAATTTGAATTTGAATTTGAGTTTGAGTTTGAATTTGAATTTATTATTTTTTTTTTTTGAATTTAAATTTACTTGGACCCCTGCAACCTGACCGGGTAGGTCAAACCCCGCCGAGGGCACTGCCCCAGGGCCCTGCCAAACCCTGGCACTGCGTAATGGCAAACAAGGATTCATGGTGTTATGATGCAAGCTGTTTGACCATAATAGCTAGATATTTTTTATATCATATTTCTTGTTTATATATGCTTGCTTGACATGTTTGTTGTTCTTGTGTTATGTCATTAGCATGTAAAATTTAAAATTTCAATGTTGGTTTATGCATGTGCAACTAGAGAATAAAATTAACTCCCAAGTTATAATACAATTTTTTTTATAAAAATAGAAATATTAAGGGAATTTGGAATTTTATTTGTTGCGTGTATTTTAGTTAGCAATATTGGAATATTAAATTTATTTGAATATTAAACACGTGTTTGTATCCCTCATGAATTAAATAACTAAGTGGGTGAGCGAATTTATTACATATAATTCCCATGGTCTCCATCACTAGTTTATAGGTGAAGTAATTAATTTTTTGTGATGATATTAGTGTCTTTCTCCCCATTGGATGAAATTAATTATAGACTTACCAAGTATAAACTCTAGTAATTGTTAGTATTGGGTCACCTCTCCATCTAGGGATTCACTACGGAACAATAGGTCTAGTATTATGTGAAGGTATATACTTAGCTATGAATAATAGTATCATCACCATCTGAGTCAATGCTATTATTTATAAGACCAAAGTTAAGTTAGCAGTTTAATTTTTCTTGGCATAGTTACTTGCCTAGATAGTAAAATTAATAGGTCTTCACCTGTCTACACAAATGTTGAATAGTAGATGACCTCCCATCAAGGTATACTACTCACGATGTGCTAGGTTGCTGACATATTCTTTAAAAAAAAATATTGGTAGAGGGAACCATATTCTTTTAATTGAATTAAAAGTTTATTAATGCTCATCATATTTTGTTATAATATGTGATTCTTAGGATTAAAATGACTTTCAATCCCCTAGCTGTTATTCTCAAAGAAAACAAACTAGTTGGACCTAATTATTTTGACTGGAAAGGGAACTTGGATATTGTACTGACTGCAGAGAAGTACAAGTATGTGCTTGTAGTGGTTTTGTAGAGACCTGGAAAAAATAAATAATAAAAATGATTTAGAAAAGGGGAAAATGGATTTGGTACAGACCAAACCATTGACGGTTTTGAATGAGCTCAGAAAACCATCGATGGTTTTGTTTTACCGCGGCTAGGTAAGGGTAAAATAGTAAGAAATGGTTTGGTTAAAAACCAAATCATCGACGGTTTCAAGAAACCGTCAACGGTTTTGTTCTAGGACAGAAACCTACAAATGGAGCTCAAGTCAATTTTTTTTTTAGGAAAATTAAAATACCCTCTCTCTCTCTCTCTCTCTCCTCTCTCATCCTATCATTAGCTCGTCGTCTCATGCTGCTCTACACTCTATCTCTCTCCTCTCTCGCTCTCTCTCTCTCTCTCTCTCTCTCCTCTCTCTTATAGGGATACATTACTCCCTTTCTCTCTCTTCGATTTTTCACCCGAATTTAGCCCAAATTAAAGGAAAAACATCATTTTGGGATCCTTGTGTTGAATCTCGGTTGATTAATTGGGGATCTTAGGCTCCATTCCAGAGTTAAGGTAAAGAAAATGAATTATGTTAGTTGTTTTTAGAATTTAACCGGTTAACGAGAGTGTGTGAGCCTAGGGATGTTAGAATAGTTGTTATTTTGGGATTTAGCCGATTAAACTAAAAAAATATGATTATAGGATTTTGTGCTCCGAATGCCGTAGGCATTGGTTTAGGATCCTTGCAGACACTTTCTCAGTAAATAGGTAAAGGGAATAGGTTATGTCAAGAAATTTCAGAAATTCAACAGATTAATGTTAAGCATACATTTATAGAAATATTATATATGTTCTTCTGAATATTCATGCATTTGAAAATGGAAATTCAATATTATTATATGTATGGTTTTGAGAAAATACCTGGTGTTTGAATTTAAGAAAAAAAAAACCCCTAGAGATAATGATACTTTATTTCAGCAAAACTTATATTTTCCTGAGTAGTTATAATGTTTGTAATTTATCAGTCAAGAATTGTGTGGCATGAGGATGATTTTTATGGCTTGGTTAAATATGATGATTTTTCCAGTTATGATAAGATGACTATATTGCCAAGTTATAATATGTTGTTTTATACTTAGATAAGAAATGATAGTTTTATACCGGGATGTGATTTGGTTGGTTTTATACAGATTTATGAAAATGAGGTTATGTTACTGTTTGTTGTGAAAACCGCAATATAACGTTGGCAAAATATGAGGAGGTCGTTATATTGTTGGTTATGAAAATTACAATATAATGTTGGCAGGTTATGATGAGGTCGTTATATTTTTCGTTATATAAATACCAATATAACGTTGATAGGATATGAGGAGTTCGTTATATTGTTATTATATAATACTATGTAAATTGCAATATATATGAATTAGGAGCCCTGGTGGACCAATTATGTATAAAGCACGGTACCGTAGCTATAGTGAAATGGCAGAGAGTGCAGCCAAACTGGTTTGGTATGAGAGTGTTGGTGGTAGATAGTCAATTTGGTCTGCGAAGTGTTATGGACTGCCTCTGGAATCCGAACTAGGCTACGATAGGCAAATCATACTACAGACGTATGTTGAAGTTGACTTAACCCGGTGGTAGACCAACCATGGTTAAGTCCATCCTTCGGATCACACAACCCAGCATAGGGGGAAGCATGTTGTTAGCCAGTTAGCCTTACAAGGGAAGTTCTTATATTTATATATGTTGATTTATTTACACAGAGAAATTTGTTGAGTTAGAGTGTGCTTTGAGAAAAGTATGTATTACCAAAAATATCTACATATATGTGCTGAGTGAAGCTAACTTTCCATTTATGATTTCTCAGTGAAGTTTATGATTTAATGCTGTGATGTGTGATTTTGATTACACTAAACTCATGTTGGCCACACCATATTGATACTAAACCACTCCATTATGAGATGTTGCTCACCCCACAAATATTTTAACATATCATGACTAGTGGGGATTGAGTTAGCCACTTTAGAGGCAGGGTACAGGGTAACTATAGTGGTTATCGAAGTAAAGTACTGGTGAGAATTGTTATGTATACAGTCAGACATGTTTTTGTGTAGTGGGGTTGTAATAAGATTTTGGGAGTATTCATGGAAACATGATGGTATTAGAACTCTAGTATTGTATTCGGGATTTTATGTTTATACACTACTTGGATATGAAATGAGATTTGGACAGGTAAACCCAATACCCTAATGTGGTACGAGTTGTACAGTTATGGTATTAGAGATTGAAAAAAAAAAATAGTAGAAATTTTGGGTCGTTATATACGTCCACAGAAACTCGGTGAAGGGGAAACTGATCAAGAAATCTAGGCTTATCGAAAGTGGATTAAGGCTAATGAGATGGCGCGGTGTTACATTTTGGCATCTATGTCGAATGTTCTGCAACATCAGCATCAATCTATGCCTTCTACCTATGATATAATGTAGAACCTCAAAGAAATGTTTGGGAATGAAAATAGTTGTAGGCAAACTTGCCTCATGCAGGAATTATGAATTACTACTATGGTGAAGGGAACCTCAGTAGGGGATCATGTCTAGCGATGATTGGTCTTTCAATCGGCGTTGAGATCACTGGAGCTAAAGTCAAGGGAGAGAATTTGGGAAACATAGGTCACGATATCCATTCTCAGTCGTACTTTGCTTGAGTCTTTCAAGCTCTCTCACTCATTGGCAGAACTACTTAAAGAGCTTCAAGCAGCTGATGACCTCATTAGGAAGCCAACTATTGCTCCTGTGACTGAGAAAGGTTCTTCTTCTAGGTCGAAAGGCCGAAAGAAGCACAAAAAAGGTTCAAAAAACCATAGGGAGCTCCTTCAGTAGTGCGTGGTCCGCAAGATGGAGTGAAAAAAGCCTAAGGGCAAGTGTTTTCACTACAAGCAGCCAGAGCATTGGAAATCACAATGTCTAGTTTATCTCACCAAACAGAACAACAAAGATATTCCATCAAACCCACCAACTAAGTGATGGGGAGATTTACGTATTTCTGGGAGATGACACGAAAGTGTTAGTAGTTGCAGTAGGAGATATTCGAATTTCATTTGGTAGAGATATGATTTTAATATTGAAAGACTCTCTTTATGTACCTTCCATTAGAAGGAATTTGATCTCAGTTTCCAAGTTGGTTGATCACGGATATTCCATTTATTTTAATAACTCAGTTGTTATTAAGTTAAATAAACCTTTTATCTGTTCTGGTACATTGGTGGATGGTCTTTATATTATTAATTATGTTTCTTCTATAGTGCAACTAAATGAAGTGAATAACATTGATAAACTACCATGTAAGAGAAAGAAACCTTCTAAATTGAACCAAACTTATCTTTGACACTTACGCCTAGGTCATATTAATCTGATACAGATTTCAAGGCTGGTTCAAAATGGACCATTAGGTTCATTAGAAGTGGAGGCACTACTAGTCTGTGAATCCTGCTTAGAAGGTAAGATGACCAAGCGACCCTTTTTGGCCAAGGGCTATAGAGCAAAACAGGCATTAGAACTGGTTCACTCTGATTTGTGTGGTCCCATGAATATCTAGGCTAGAGGTGGCTTTGAGTATTTCGTTACTTTCATTGATGATTACTCAAGGTATGGGTATATTTATTTGATGCACCATAAGTCTGAATGCTTCGAGAAATTCAAGGTATTTAAGGCAGAAATGGAGAAGCGCTAGGGTAAATGTATCAAGACACTACGATCTGATCGTGGTGGTGAGTACCTCTTAGGAGAATTTGTGGATTACTTATTAGAGGAGGGAATTGAATCCTAGTTGTCTGCACCTGGTATGCCACAGTAGAATGGTGTAGCAGAAAGAAGGAATATAACTCTTATAGACATGGCCAGCTCTATGGTAAGTTATTTAGATTGGTCTAATTCGTTTTGGGGGCACACAGTAGAAATAACAGCATATATTCTGAACTTGGTCCCATCTAAGTCAATACCTACTACACACACAGGATTGTCAACTGGGCACAAACCTAGTCTGCGACATGTTCGAATATGGGGTAGTCCAGCACACGCGCCAAAAGGGAAAACAGACAAGTTGGAATCAAGGACAGATGTCTGTTTATTTTTTGGCTACCCTAGAGGAATGAAAGGTGATTTATTTTATTTTCCTATGGATCAAAAGGTCATTGTTAGCAGCAATGCTTGATTTTTTAGAAGAGGAATATGTAATGAACCACAAACCCAGAAGTAGGATTGTTCTAGAAGATTTGAGAGGAGATATACTAGCTATACCAATAGTGCAAGAAGAACGACCACAAAACAGAGTTATTGACATCCCATTGCCTCTTCATAGTGGGAGGAATGTTGTAACTCGAGCTGAGTTTGACCCATCATGTGCAGCTACCATCAATACGCCGGTTGTACAACCAAGGCAAAATGATGGTGCACAAGAATTAGGATCAACACAAAAAAAATGTGCCTTGTCGTAGTGGGAGGGTTGTACACCAACCTGATTGGTATATGTTCTTGGAAGAGTCTTATGACAAGATCCCTAATGAGCTGGATATCGAAACTGACAAATACTGTGAAGCACTTCAAGATAAATGAAATTAGAATAGCTTCCCAAGAGAAGCGGGGGGGGGGGGGGTGAATTGGAAGTTTAAAATTATTTCAAGTTTAATTCTTTGTTTTATATCAATAATCACAACAAGTAAATAAAAAAACAATTCAACCACAACCAATCAACAAGATAATCAAAAACTTGATCTTTGTATCAATAGCCCTGTAATAAATTGTAAAGCATGTTGAATTTATGTAAGCCCTGTTTTTATTCCAAACTCACAATTCTTCTTTGTGTTTAGCTTTTAAACAAACTTTCAGATTAATAAGTTTAGGATGATCAACCAACGTAGTCCCTTTCGGTTTCCGCAATCAATGCTGATAAAGCCAAAAAAATTATCCTCCGGTCTATTTAACAACCATACACTTAGAATTAATAATTTAAAGCATACACGCAGGTTCTAAGCATTGCTGAAAAAATAAAGAGTAAGGAAAAGAAGAGAGACACAAAGTTTTACGAGGTTCGGCTTATACCCAACCTACGTCCTCTCCTTTGGCAAACCACCAAAGGATTCACTAGTTCAGTTCCTGTTGACGAGTGGAACAATACCGATTACAATCACTCCTTCCGTTAGGCTAGAGCCTGCCTCTCCAAACAATATTCCCTCATTTGGTCCAACGATTCTACAACCCTAAATCGTTTATAAATAAGAACCAAGATAGAGAAGAGTTTGTGTACAAGAAAATACTCTCATAGTAGAGTAGGTTAGTACAACATTCAGCACAATAATACTTCAAAGTAATTCAAATATAAAAGAATTTGAAACTCAATACTCAATTTAAATCACCGAATATCTTCCAAGTATTGAAAGATTTAGACTTTGAAGGCTTTACTTTGAAGTTTATATCAACAGTAACTTAGTAGATGAAGATGGATGAACACAAGAGAATTTGAAAGCTTTTTAGAGAACTTTGATTGCTGGAAATTTCTTGGTATAAAATTTTTTGAAGTTTGGGGCTATTTATAGATGTTTAAAAGTAATTTCGTACCCCCAAAGTTTCCTTGAAATAGTTTCCAAGTTTTTCAAAATAATAGTGTCCAAAAAATCCATTTAAAAAATCTTCCCGTTGAGAGTTTTGAAGCCAACGTTCGAGTGGTAGTTGCCTGCCATGACCTGGTAGTCGCCCGTCATAGAAGAAACTTAAAACACAGAACACTGGTAGTCACCTGGCTATGTTTAGGCAGTCGCCTGACATGCTATTGCCTCTATGAAAAATTCTTCATTTTAATTTGGCAGTTGCTTGCCACAAGAGGACAGTGGCCTGACCCTTCTGTTTTTCAAAAACTTTTCTTATTCAAAAACTTTCTTTTCTTCGATTTAGAAAACATACTTTAGGGTTTTTCTAAAAATATATTTTTGAGTTTCTTTTGATTTTATGAGAGCTTCAATTCAGTTTATACTTGAAATTAACTTAAAGTACTTAAATACAAACATCCTTAAAACTTTATTCCATTGATCTTTAAGTAAGTCCTTGTTCTTCCATCATCTTTGAGTTTCTGATCTTTTGAGCTTCCATCAAGTTATTTTGATCCTCATGCTCTTCAAGACCTTTCTTGATCCATAAACTTTATCAACCTTTTGAGCTTTGTCACTACCTTTAAGCTTTTCCTTTTTCCTGAAAAACTTTCACTTAAACCACATTAAACACATCATGACTTGTTATCATCAAAATAAGAATTATAAGCCTTGTTAGGCCCACAATCTCCCCCTTTTTTATGATGACAAATCGAGAGCAAAAAGAATACTAAGTGATGATACTCATGGCTCCCCCTTTCAACAAGCATGATATATTCATAAACATAGTCACATAAGTAATGAATTTATGGTACTTGCAAAATAATCCATACAATGATTCATACAAGATCCATACAAGATAATACAATCCATACATATTTATAGTCTTACAAACCATAGCATATTAGTATTTTTCATTTTTACATTCCCTTCTCTCAAACATCTCCCCCTTTGGACATTAATTAAAAAGGAAGGAGAGTAATACCAAAAAAATATAGTGAAGTGTTGTAATACATAGTACTTATAAATCTTACAAACATAAAGAACATACTATCCGGTAAAGCACTAATACATAGACAAAAGTTATTAAATAGCTCATAGATGAAAAACATCAATCGGAGGCTTCCATAGATCCACTTTCTTCTTCTTCTTCTTCTTCTTCTTCTTCTTGTTCATCAGATTCATCATCACTTGATGGAGTAGAGCTAATATCCATTGGAGATTTTCCTTTAGAAGAGCTAGCCAGATGTTGCTCAATCTTGTCAACACACTGAACAAGACCGGAACAATGAGTTTCCACAGTAGAAACCTTCTCCCTAAGTGTACCAAGTCCAAATTGCATTCCATCACTGAAGGTCATATAGTGATTAAAAAATGGAACGAACCAAGAAGGAGTTTCTGGGTCAAGTTGAACTGAAGATGCTGGTATGGAAGACTAGTGTGGTGGTGCAGATGATACATAACGATGTCCCTTATGAAACCACCCTTGAGGAGAGTTCTTATATCCCATATGCTTAAGAATAGTATCCACTTAAGAATAGTATTAGAAAAGATATCATAATGGGTTTTGCTAGTGAAGTTAAAAGATGGTGTAAGAACATTGAAATGAGCAAATACCATATTTAACATCCTAGCATATGGTAGAATAACACGAGGAGCATCAACTTTCATAATAATCCATTTGATAATTAGACTTGGAAGATCCAACTTTTTCCCTTTATGGATACACCACATTACAAAATAATCTAAGAATGAAATATGATCATAAGAACCAGAACGTGGTAGGATATTGTATGTAATAAGTTTGTGCAGGATTAGAGCTTATAGATTGAGCTGTTTGTAAAGAGGTGGATGACCAAAGTTGATAGGTGTATCAGTTATGACTAAGGGTAAAAATTCCTCTGGAGTAAATCCTTGGGGCATTATCCATTGTTTCTCAACAATGTGGACCTCAAAATATCCTGGCTTAACTCGAAGAATTTTTCCCAAAGATATGGGAGTAAGATGAATAATTTTCCCTAGAAGATTTGTTTTGATCCCATTTTCATCCCTTTCCATATTTGCATAGAAAATCCGAACCACATTTGGATAGTATCCTTTTGCTTGATAAGTAATAAACCGATCCCACCCAATTTCCTTGAAAAGTTCCATAGTTTCAGGAAAATCTGAATTGAAGAATGTAACATCAAGAACTTTACCTAGAATGGGTTTGGCTGAAGCGATTTGGTTCCTATAGAGTTTCTTAGCATGTGGAGTTACTAACCATTTCTTCACTCATCATTGTTGATCCTTGTCGGAGAGGAAGAACCCTTGTTACCAGTCAATTTTATCTATGGCATGTTTGTATGGAAGAGGAAGGCAGAGAAACCCTAGGTTATATTCATGATTTGATGTGGAGGGGAGGTTTGATGCTCGGTTTTAGGCTGATTTGGACGAGGAGTTTGTATGAAAAGAGTAGGAAAGACGAATTTCAGAGAGAAAGAGGAAGGAGTAGATGCCTGAAGGAAGTTAAAATGACATTAAACAGGGTTTTAAACCCTACTCGTCATGAGGCAGTCGCCTGCTAGGATGAGGCAGGCGCCTACCAATGAAGAATTTGAAAAGTCAGTAGCTTGGCAGTCGCCTGGCACCTTGGTGGCAGTCACCTGCCAAGCAGAAACAAAAATTAGTTTACTTCTCAAATATGCATCATACCCAATTTGAATATGCATCATACCCAATTCTCTTCTAATGAATATGAATCGCTCTTCAGATAGAGGTTTTTTGAATATATATGCTAATTGGTCATTTGTATTTACAAATTCTAATGTTATATCTTCGTTTTGCACATGATTTCTCAAGAAGTGATGTCTTATGTCAATATGTTTTGTTCTTGAGTGAGATACTGGATTTTTTGAAATATTTATGGCACTTGTATTGTCACATTTTATTGGAATAGTTTGATATTGAATTTTAAAATCTTTTAGTTGTTGTTTCATATACAATGTTTGGGCACAACAACTCTCTGCAGCTATGTATTCTGCTTCTGCTGTGGATAGAGCTACAAAGTTTTGTTTTTTTGAAGACCATGAGACTAAAGAGTGTCCAAGAAAATGACACGTTCCACTTGTACTTTTTCTATCTATCTTGCATCCAGCAAAGTCTACATCGAAATAGCTTATCATTTCAAATTTAGTTTCCTTTGGATACCATAAACCTAGTTCAAGTGTGCCTAGTAGATATCTAAGGATTCTTTTAGCCGCTGTTTGGTGTGATTTCTTAGGAGCCAATTGGAACCTAGCACACATACATATGCTAAACATAATATCCGGTCTACTTGCTATTAAGTAAAGTAAGCTTCCTATCATATCTCGGTAATGCTTAGTATCTACTTGTTTCCCTTTATCCTTGTCAAGACTAGTTGAAGTACTCATGGGAGTTCCTATAGGTTTACTTTCCTCCACATCAAACTTCTTTAACATGTCTTTAATATATTTAATTTGATTTATGAAAGTTCCATTTTTTGCTTGTTTGATTTGTAATCCTAGAAAGTAATTTAACTCTCCCATCATGCTCATCTCAAACTCTTTTTGCATAGACTTAGCTGTAACAACCCGGCCCTTTACACGGACTCAAGTGTCACTCACATACATCAAATACCTATACCTGTTCAAGATATGGAAACAACCCACCCTAAACAGGGACATACAGGTGTAAATCATACATAATCATGATGTAAATGTCGCGGAAAAACATAAACATCCATTGGGATTACTACTAGCCTTATACCAGAGTTCACTAATGCATCCATAATTTACATACATTCGGACTTAGAGTAATCGTCATATTACAACCCTCCAAAAAGGACTTTCATCAAGTTTAGTACAAAAATTTAGATGCTTACGTAAGCTAACAAAAATAACCTCCCTAGTCCCTTTATCTACTAGGACCGACGCACGAACGGACCTGAAAACAAAGGTTGTAAGATAGGGTGAGACACCTCTCAGTAAGGAAGAAGGAGTTACAACAGTGTGTGACTGCATACATGCATATTTTCATTCAACATCTAGAATATAAATCAAATATTTTCAATATAGTAATGCATCAGGTATATCATTATTCATATTACAAAATTCCCACATCTGTCTTTCGACCATTTAATGATTTATCAGATGACCAACAGCAAAATATCCTTATAACCAGTTTTACCTCGTGGCTTGGGTTGTGCACTGGTACTCATCCAATGCCCTGTTCGTGCAGACACTGCCGAGTACCTACATACGATCTGACTGCCCCCATTGGCCCAATATCAGCCTAAAACCATTGCACATGGTTTCACCCTGCTAGCCGACCATCTTGGTACCCACATCGTTTAATACGTGCGGTTGCATGTGTACATCTAGCTACGATATCGTGCCGTATCATATAACAGTGGTTTTATTTCACCCTGCAAAGAAAGTATTTTTCAACCCTCCCGGGACTCTCAAGCTGTGGTTCCGTGTATCATAAATTCAATTTATACAAATATGATGACCTACGCATTTCCAGTATTTTTCATAAATTCACATAATAACATTGGGTTCAAATCGGTGTCTTTCCACTCAGTTTACCCTTCTTTGTTTACTGATGCGGCTCGGTGTATTACCAACCTCTTTTTATTCACATTATCAATATAACAAATTTGGAACTTCGTTCCCATATTCTATATCAATAGTATAGAAAATCCATTCATTCCTATATCAACATATATCACACAAGTTTAATACAAAAACCCGCTAAATGATAGAAATTCAATATACATAGTTTAACTGAATATATAAAGGATTCGAGCCTCTCCTACTATAGTATAAACACAAATAAACAATATTTGTAAAATTTGGAGATCACACGTTGAAATCCTCGTTTTTACCAAAAATCGTAAAATTGTCAAATCGGCATCTCTACTTGGTAGAATTTCACAAATAAGCAGTTAAATCATAGATAATAACATAAACTAGTTTTTTAGCGGTTTAATTTTCCAAAATAGCAGTTGTAATCAAGTTCTCCTTACCTTATATTCGAAATGAAATTTCGTACAAAAACGGTCCAAAACGACAACCCGAGATCTCGAAAACCTAAAACCACAGAACATAACCTTACTATGTTTTCTACTGCTATCCAAATATCCAATTAAAATTAGGATCAGATTCCTACCTCGATTCTTGGGAAAACCCAAAACTCTCCGAAACGACGATCCGATCCACTAAAAGTGTATAGTTTCTTCTTCTGATCCACGCAGTACCCTCCGTTTTCGGAAACGGACGACGAACGGCGAAGGATCTTAAAGAGAGAGAGAGAGAGAGAGAGAGAGAGAGAGAGAGAGAGAGAGAGAGAGAGAGAGAGAGAGAGTATAAGAGAATTTATAGAAAAAAATCCTAACTTAACCCTTAAGTAATCTAAATAAATATCTCCTCCAAAATATTTATATATAAATATCTCAAAATATCTATTTTCAAAATATCTTCTCCAAAATATTTTTTTTTTTTAGGGTCAGGTTACTACACTTAGCAAATTTATTACACAAATCCTCATGAGTTGTTCCAAAAATAATATCATTGGCATAAATTTGTACTATAAGCATGTCTTTGTTTTTGGTTTTTATAAATAAAGTACTATCTATCTTTCCTCTTGAAAAATTGTTTTGAATTAGGAACTTGCTTAGCCTATCATGCCAAGCTCTAGGAGCTTGTTTCAATCCATATAAAGCTTTAGTTAACTTAAATACATGATATGAATTTTTTGAATTTTCAAAACCTGGAGGTTGTTTTACATATACTTCTTCATTTATATTTCCATTTAATAAAGCAGTTTTTACATTCATTTGGTATAATTTGAACTCTTTATAGGCTGCATAAGCTAAGAGCATCCTAATTGCTTCCATTCTTGCTAGCTTCCATTCTTGCTACGGGGGCAAAGGTTTCATCGTAATCAATACCTTCTTCTTGATTATAACCTTGTGCTACTAGCCTAACTTTATTTCTTACAACAACTCCATTTTCATCTTTTTTTTATTTCTAAACGCCCATTTAGTTCCTATGATTGATTTGTCTTTAGGTTTAGGTATAAGTTCCCATACTTGGCTTCTTTCAAATTGATTTAGTTCCTCTTCCATAGTTATAATCTAAGAGTCATTTTTTAAAACTTTTTCAATATTTTTGGGTTCATCTTGAGATAAAAAGGCATAATGGTTGCAAATATTTTTCAATGAGACTCGAGTGGTTATTCCTTTTCAAGTTTCTCCAAGTATTTGTTCTTTTGGATGACTTTTAGCATATTTTCATTCTTTAGGTAGTTCTAGATTTTCTACAATGTTTTCATTTGAAGTCTCATTATTATTTTCTTTCTTTATTTCATGATCTTTTTTTTTTTTGTGGAAAATCTTCTTTTTCATCATTCTTAATTTTATTTTCATAATTGTTTGATTCATCAAATGTTATGTGTATTGATTCAATGATAGTAAGAGTTCTCCTATTATAAACCCTATAGGTTTTGCTATTTGTAGAGTAGCCTAAAAAGATACCTTCATCAGATTTTGCATCAAACTTTCCTAAATCATCTTTAGTGTTAAGGATGAAACATTTGCATCCAAATACATGAAAGTAAGAGATATTAGGTTTTTTCCTTTCCATAGTTCATATGGTGTTTTATCTATACTTGATCTTATAGATACCCTATTTATAATATAACATGCTGTGTTTACAGTTTCAGCCCAAAAGTATTTAGGTAGGTTATTTTCGTTTATCATTGTTCTTGCCATTTCTTGTAGAGTTATATTTTTTTCTTTCTACAACTCCATTTTGTTGTAGAGTTCTAGGTGCTGAGAAATTATGGTTTATTCTATATTCAGTACAAAATTTATCAACCTCTTTATTTCTAAACTCCCAACCTTGATCACTTCTAAAACTTGTTACAACCCTTTTCATTTTGTAATTTCTTACATAAGGTGATTAACATGTCACAAGCTTCATCTTTATTTGTTAAGAATAATATCCAAGTGAATCTTGGACTTAAGGTTCTAGTTGGGCCAAATAAATTTAGGTGTAATAGTTCTAGGGGTCTTTTAGTAGATATATACTTTTTCTTTTTAAAGCTTGTTTTAACTTGCTTTCACTTTTGGCATGCGTCACACATATTGTCTTTTATGAATTTGGTATTTGGTAATCCTTTTACAAGATTTTTCTTTGATAATTTGGATAATAAGTCCATGGAAGCATGTCCTAACTTCCTATGCCATAGCCAACTTATTTCATATATGGCTACCAAACAAGTTATGTTTTGATTTATTAGATTCTCAAGATTTATACAATAAACATTATTTATCCTAAGAGCTATAAACATGATTTTATTTTCTTTGGGATTTTGAATAACACATTTTTCTTTCTTAAAGGTTATTTCAAACCCTTTGTCACTTAATTGGCTAATACTTAAAAGATTGTGTTTTAAACCTTCTACTAATAATACATTATCAATAGTAATAGAAGGTTTTTTTACCTATTTTCCCGATGCCAATGATCTTACCTTTGGCATTATTGCTGAAGGTGACATATCCTCCATCCTATTGTTTTAGAGAAGAAAATTTGGTCTTATCACCGGTCATGTGTCTTGAACACCCGCTGTCCAAGTACCACTTGTCCATTGATGATGTTGTCCAAAAACATATCTACAATGGAGGATTCATTGTGTTAGTCTTTGGAACCCAAATCCTTTTAACTTTCTTTGTTTTGTCGTTAGTTCCATTATTTACTTTCCATTCCTTGTACTTTAACATACTTCCTTTTTAGTGGACAATCAAACATTACGTGACCTTTAGTCTTACACATATAGCAAGTAGTGTGTTCATGTTTGTTGTTTGAGGAAGTGCTAGCATAATGCTTGGCTTCCTTGACGAAGTATCCCATATATAATTTCTTATTCTTTTTGTTTGTTTTACCATTATAACATATTCCTTCTTTATTCTCATGTAGCCTTTGCTGTCCAATCATCTTTTCAAAATTATCTTTACCTTTTGTAAAATTATATATAATTTTTTCTTTATCTTCTACTAATTTATTTAGTTCATTTATTTCTAGATCCTTTCTATTCAAGTTTTCTTTATGAGTTTTTCCTAATTCTTGAGTTACTTTACTTACTTCCTCCTCTAACTTCTCAATACAAGAATCTTTTTTTTTTTCAATGGTTTTGAATGATTCAAGTTGCTTCAATAGTTCTTTATTATGATCATTCAAGGTTATATTTCTTTTGGAAATTTTTATGAATTTTTTATGTAAGGAAAATAATTCAGCTTGTAATTCTTTATATAAGGGCATACTATCACATGACTCGTCACAAGATTCACTACAAGATTTTGTTGAAGAGTAGTAGGAATTTACCTCTTCATCATTCGCCATGAAGCATACGTTTTCCATCTCTTGTCCACTTGATTTGTTTTTGTTTCGCTGGAGCTTGAGTCATCCCAAGTAGCCTTCATAGCTTCCTTCTTTTTCTTTTTGTCTTTCTTGAGCAATGGGCAGTCCAGTTTGATAAGTCATGGTTTCTTACAATGATAGCATATAGGAGGTTCACTTTTACTTTTATTTTTTTTTTTACTTGATTCTACTTTTTCAGTTTTTCTTTTGTTGAACTTCTTAGGAAATCTTTTATTCTTTCTATAAAACTTTCCTAGTCTTTTAGTGATTTATGCTAATTCGTCTTGATCTAAGTCACTTGTTTCACTTTCTTCTTCACTTGAGCTGTGGCTTGAAGCTTTTAGTGCAATAGATTTTTTATGCTTTGGTTTAGGATTTTTTTCTTTTAGAGCCATTTCATAAGTAAGGGGTGAGCCTATGAGTTCATCTAAGGAGGTGATCTTAAGGTTTCTTCCTTCGGTAATTGTTGTAGCCTTAGGTTCCCATATGGAGGGAAGGCCTCTCAAAATTTTCCTAATCATTTCATATGTGGTATAAGTTTTTCCTAAGGCACTTAAGGAATTAATTATGTGGGTGAATCTTGTGTACATACTTGATATGGATTCATCTAAATTCATCTTGAATGGTTCATATTTGTCTGTTAGCATGTCTATCCTATTGTCCCTAACATCAATAGTTGCTTCATATGTAACTTCTAATTTGTCCCATATTTCTTTAGCTGTTTTACAAGCCATGACCCTGTTAAATTCGTTAGCGTCTAAAGCACAATACAAATCATTTATAGCACTTGAGTTTATTTGGAGCATCTTATAATCTGAATTGATCATATCCTTTTTCTCTTTTGGAATATGTTTTCCATCTATTATCTTTGTGGGAATAAAGTTTCCATCCATAACTACTTCCCATGCTATCCAATCCATGTGTTGGAGGTAGATTTGCATTCTCTTTTTCCAAAATGTGCCACAAAAGATTGGTGGACGAGTTGAGGATTGGCCCTCTCCAAAAGGAGCTACTCCTATGTTAGCCATTTCGATCTTTTTATAGCTTCTTGTTAGGAATTTACTATAACTAGGCTTCAATACCAATTGAAAATAGAATAGCTTCCTAAGAGGGGGAGGGGGTGAATTGGAATTTTAAAAATTATTTCAAGTTTAATTCTTTATTTTATATTAATAACCACAACAAGTAAATACAAAAACAATTCAACGACAAACAATCAACAAGATAATCAAAAACTTGATCTTTGTATCAATAGCCCTGTAATAAATTGTAAAGTACGCTGAATTTATATAAGCCTTGTGTTTATTCCAAACTCACAATTCTTCTTTGTGTTTAGCTTTTAAACAAACTTTCAGATTAATAAGTTTAGGATGATCAAACAACGTAGTCCCTTTCGATTTCCGCAATCAATGCTAATCAAGCCAAAACAAATTATCCTCCGGTCTATTTAACAACCATACACTCAAAATTAATAATTTAAAGCATACACGCAGGTTTTAAGTATTGCTAAAAAAATAAAGAGTAAGGAAGAGAAAAGAGACACAAGGTTTTAAGAGGTTCGGCTTATACCCAACCTACGTCCTCGCCTTTGGCAAACCACCAAAGGATTCACTAATTCAGTTCCGTTGACAGGTGGAACAATACCGATTACAATCACTCCTTCCGTTAGGCTAGAGCTTGCCTCTCCAAATGATATTCCCTTGTTTGGTCCAACAATTTTACAACCCTGAACAGTTTATAAACAAGAACCAAGATAGAGAAGAGTTTGTGTACAAGAAAATACTCTCATAGCAGAGTAGGTTAGTACAACATTAAGCATAATAATACTTCAAAGTAATTCAAATATAAAAGAATTTGAAGCTTAATACTCAATTTGAATCACCAAATCTCTTCCAAGTATTGAAAGATTTAGACTTTGAAGGCTTTACTTCGAAGTTTATATCAGTAGTAACTTAGTAGATGAAGATGGATGAACACAAGAGAATTTGAAAGCTTTTTAGAAAACTTTGATTGCTGGAAATTTCTTGGTGTAAAAATCTTTGAAGTTTGGGGCTATTTAAAGATGTTTAAAATTAATTTCTTACCCCCAAAGTTTCCTTGAAATAGTTTCCAAGTTTTTCAAAATAATAGTGTCCAAAAAATCCATTTAAAAAATCTTCCCGTTAAAAGTTTTGAAGCCAACGTTTGAGTGGCAGACGCCTGCCACTACCCGGCGGTCGCCTGTCATAAAAGAAACTTAAAACACAGAACACTGGCAGTCGCCTGCCAGAACCAAGGCAGTTACCTGGCATGACCACCCAGGCACCTAGTTATGTTTAGGCAGTCGCCTGGCATGCTACTGCCTCTATGAAAAATTCTTCATTTTAATTTGGCAGTCGCCTGCCACAAGAGGACAGTCGCCTGGCCCTTCTGTTTTTCAAAAACTTTTCTTATTCAAAAACTTTCTTTCTTCGATTTGAAAAACATACTTTAGGGTTTTTCTAAAAATATAGCTGAGTTTCTTTTGATTTTATGAGAGTTTCAATTCAGTTTATACTTGAAATTAACTTAAAGTACTTACATACAAGCATCCTTAAAACTTTATTCCATTGATTCTCAAGTAAGTCCTTGTTCTTCCATCATCTTTGAGTTTCTGATCTTTTGAACTTTCATCAAGTTATCTTTGATCCTCATGCTCTTCAAGACCTTTCTTGATCCATAAAATTTATCAACCTTTTGAGCTTTGTCACTACCTTTAAGCTTTGCCTTTTTCCTGAAAAACTTTCACTTAAACCACATTAAACACATCATGATTTTTTATCATCAAAATAAGAATTGTAAGTCTTGTTAGGCCAACAATAAAGATGCAAAACTCTAGCAGAAGGCTATGAAATCAGAGATGGAGTCCATGTACTCTAATCAAGTTTGAGATCTTGTAGAGCCACCCTAAGGGATAAAATCCATTAGATGCAAGTGGATTTGTAAAAAGAAGAGAGGAGCAGATGGGAGGGTGGAAATTTTCAAGTCTAGGCTTGTTGCGAAAGGGTTTACTCAGAAAAATGGAATTGACTATGAGGAAACTTTCTCACCAATAGCCATACTAAAGTCTATCCAGATTCTTTTATCTCGATTATGAAATTTGGCAAATGGATGTCAAGACAACTTTCCTTAATGGAAGTCTTGACGAGTGCATTTATATGGTACAACCAGATGGTTTTGCAGTAGTAGGCTAACAACACATGTTGTGCAAGTTTAAGAAGTCCATTTATGGACTTGAGTAGGCATCTAGGTCTTGGAACATCCGTTTTGATCAAGCCATTAAATATTATGGTTTTGATCAATGCCTTGATGAGTCATGTGTATACAAAAGTATGATGGAAACATGGTGGTATTCTTGGTGCTATATGTGGATGATATCTTACTCATCGAAAACGATGTGGGGTATTATCTCTGGTTAAGGTATGGTTATCCGGATAGTTCGACATGAAGGACTTGGGAGAAGTTGGTCACATCTTTGGGATCAAGCTTTTGAGAGATCATAAGCAAAGGATGTTGCTCTTATCACGAGCTACTTATGTTAATATAATTCTTGCTCGTTTTAACATACATGATTCCAAGAAAGGGTTACTCCCTTTCAGATACTGAATCTCTCTATCCAAGGATCAGTGTCCTAAAACATCAATTCGGGTAGGGAACATGAAGGTAGTTCCCTATGCATTAGTAGTAGGAAGCCTCATGTATGCTATGCTTTACATTAGACCTAACATCTGTTTTGCCGTAGGCGTGATCAGCAGATATCAGTCTAACCCAAGGTGAGAACACTGGACTATGGTAAAACATATAATCAAGTACCTGAAAAGGACTAGGAATTATATGTTGGTTTATTAGGTAGATAGTCTAGTACCCATTGGGTACACAAACCCATATTTTCAATCAGATAAGGATTCCAGAAAATCAACCTCGGGAAATGTGTTTACCCTAGGAGGTGGAGCCATTAGTTGGAGGAATATTAAGCAATCATGTGTTGTTGATTCCACTATGGAGGCCAAATATGTGGTAACCTTTGAGGCAGCCAAGGAGGCCGTTTGGCTCAAGAACTTTCTATTGGATATAGGAGGGGTACCTTCGGTACAATCGTCTATTACATTTTATTATGATAATAACGGGGCGATTGCTAACTCAAAGGAACCCAAGAGCCACAAGAGGACAAAATACATCGAGCACAAGTATCACCTGATACGAGATATCATGCAGAGAGGTGCTGTAATGGTGATCAAGATTGCATGGGCAAGCAACCTGGTAGATCCGTTTACAAAGAGCTTACCAGCTAGGACTTTTGATAGTCTTGTAGAGGAAATGAGATAGAGATGTATGGCAGCATGACTTTGAGTCTAAGTGAAAGATTGTTAACAGGACCATCTTGGGGTAACTGTTTTTATACTGACTATATAAAACCATTAATACCTCATGGTTATTATGAGTGCATATGCTCTTAATCCTGATATGATTATTAGACACGTGCATATAGTGTTTATTACTTTGATTCATAGAAGAGTGAGATTCTTTACAAGTCAAAATACTCGGTGACTTGGGTGATGACATTATGTGTATGGTGAACATTAATTATTGAAGGAATCCACGTCCTGGTATCGGGATTGATGATACCCCCTTGAGGAAGCTTATAAGTTTTGATTGTGTCAAACCCTGCAGGTGGATTTTGAATCTGACACATCAAATAAGTTAAGTGGAAGGTCTTAGGGAATTAATATGTCAATTAATTAAATTGTCATTAATTTAATTTAATAGACGGGTATCTGTAATCTTTACGTCGGGAGATAAATAAGCATTTAATAATAGGAGTTCGAAATTTAATTTCAAATATGACAAGGAATGCAATTATAATTCTATAGTGGTATGAATTATAATTAACGTAATTAAGGATGAATTTGAGTTGGATTAGGAATTTTTAATTATGTGGGAAGTCCTAGTCATATTTGCTTAGAGGTCCCTACTATAGCCTATATACACGCGCTCCATTCAACAGCCGGGGAGACGAAAAAACTCTCACAGAGGCAAATGTTTTCATGAGAGAAGAAAACTTTAGTAGTCGCTTACGAGCCCACTCTCTCAGGAGGAAGGCATGGTCAAGGAATACAGTAGAAGATTCCTGGTCATCTTCAAGAGCTCGTTTCATACTTGCAAATTCAAGATCAAACTAAACAGATCTCGCAGGTATAATCCTAACCACGTAATTAGGGATTGCATGATTTGATTTTTGTTGTTGTTATCCCTATGCACTACAACCGAATCTTATGGCTATTCCGCAAGTCCCTTCAATACCCACACCGTATCCATACACACTATATCTTATTATAACTACTATTGGATAAATAAAGTAATACTCATATTGTAACGAATTGCCTATTTCATCATAATTTTTTTCCCCACATACATAAATATCATTCTTAATCATAACCCTGATACCAATGTAGCAAAATCAACCCGAACCCGTGGGTGTCGGGGATGCACCTGTTATACACAACGAATACCTAAGCAGCGGAAAATATAAAATTACATCCATAACAAATAGTACCAGAGTTTTACTACATTCTATAACATTTCTATAAATATAAATATACAATCCTCCAAAAGACCCAAAGGAAAGAAAACTAGGATCACAATCCAAAAACCATTTAACCTTAGCTCAGTGACTTACCCTCCTACCAGGGTAGTTTGAACTACCTCTACTGACGCGGAGCTCAGTCCGCTTGTCTATCTGGATTCCTTGAAATGTTTTGTAAGCTGAGGTGAGACACCTCTTAGTAAGGGAAATAAACTAATATCAGTTGTGTGGCGGTATGAGTATATTCGTACTATAATAGATAAAACATACATAATCATGATCATGTTAAATCATACTGAATTTCAATTATAATAAAATCATCTTCTATAACTGATAGTACTAAAATATTACCAAGGATGGATAGCTAGCTAATGTCATGTATTACCCCCCATGACAGGGTTGTGCAGCCCGAAGGTGGGACCTGACAATGGCTGGCCAACCATTGCCAAGTCAAATGTGTCTGTAAGTACGATGGGCCCACCCCACCCTGGTCTAAACTGCTAAGGGAACATCTATAGCACTACACTGAAGCCTCATCGACTATCCACCTCCCACACTCTCTACTGACAAGTATGGTAGCACTAGTTTGAACTAAACTAAATAACTACGATACCAAGCCCTCAATACTGATCTAAACTAAATCATTCAAATTCTGATAACATATAGTATGTTTACATATACTGATTTAACATGAAACTAGATTGATAACATTTTTTTGAATTCTGACATATCATACATAATCATGACCTTACGCTGAATAACATACATAATTACGGCCTTGTACCGGCTATCAATCATGACCTTGTGCCGAGCATATTATAACATACTGAACTGAAATTTGTACTGTTTATCATAAAATTCTGAAACCATAATTTCTTGTATTATTTATGGTTTTCCTGAAAAACTATTGTAAACATGCTTTTACTGAAAATCTGACATAACATAATATTCGTAAAATGATACTCATGCCACACAATCTTAAATAATATTAAAACTGAATACTTAAGTTGAATATATTTCTGATTAAATATTTTGAAACCGTTTTCCTGTTCAACGGCAGTGTTCCCAAATATTTTGATATGACATACATAATTACTGTAAATACATGCTATTTAAAATAATAATTTTTCATAAAATAAACTGACTTAATTTATTCCCTTATCTAACTATTGAAAAGCCCACAAATTTAACTAAATCTGCACTTGTGGTGTTCCCAGATCAACACCCTGAAATTCACATTTTCCCAACAAACCCTAGTATTATTTCACCTAACACATTTCCTTCAGTCCAGAAACACCAAATACCTTATAAAATTTAAAATAATTAACTTACCCAAATTTTGGGATGATGCTCAAGTTAGCCTAACCAATGATCTACTCTAGCAGATTTGAAGAGAATCTTCCCAAGAGTAGTGTGGCGGCTTCGGATTGTCAAATCGGCATGAAATGAGGCTGTATTTCTAGAGAGAAGGAGAGGGAAACGAAGTTAGAGAGAGAGAGAGGATTTCTGCATGTTCCTCTCGCCAAAAATGAGTTCTTGACCTTTTATAGAAATGCTTGTCTACGTGGCCTCGTTGACGAGCCACATCTCCTCATTGACGAGTTCAAGAAGGAGTTTCGTCAATGAATGCTTACCTCTCGTCGACGAAATTCAAGCACTGGGAAACAGTCTCTCGGTAAGTTCTCATTGACGAGACGCATGTCTATGTCGACGAGCCCAAGAAGCCTATTCGTCTACGAGACCCTGCTGAATTCTCCTTCTAAAATTTCCTTTCTTTCCTCTCCTTTTATTATTTAATTGACACCGTGTCTCTGCACATATTATATCCATACTGACTATATCTTTTCATATCAACTATACATTTAGTATGCAGAAATAAAATAAAATCAAGAGGAATATAATCAAACTTATCATTTAATTTTATCATGTTCGCTATCTATGTTTTCATTCAAAATCCTTTCTTATCCCATTACATCTTACAAACAAAACATATCATCAAAGCTTTAATTCTTTTTCTTTTGAAAAAAATATATTTATAATTTGAAAAACCCAATTTTTGTGGCAATAATAACATCTCGCAATAAACTTTATAATAAATATTAAAAAGTTTTATTAAAAAGTAAATTTTAAATTATAAATTATAAATTATATTTATTTATAATAAAATAAAATGTAATACAAAATTATACTAAATTTTACTTAAATTTATATAAATTTAAAGATAACATTGGGAATCCAAACGGACCAAACTGAACATTATTAATATCAGTAATATCTTTATACCCTCCCAAACCCGACCCGAACAAAACCTAGAAGCATCATATCGCAGCATGCATCTATACCCGAACGGAACCCGAGTTGGGTGCGGCCGTGGCCGTGAGGGTGTCGCGGGGATAGGATGTGTGTCAGTGCCACTGGAATGGGAGTGGGCCCAGTGTCCCCCGCCTAGGGTTTCACTATTTTTGTTTTTTGCTTTTTAACTTGTATTGATATGAAAAGTCAAATTTGTAAAGTTGTCCTTCAAAAAAAAAATAGTGGTTTTGAAATGCGATGGAAAAGAACGGGAGAGGCAGCAGCGAACGTACTCTCTTATCGAAGCTTTCTAGAAAGACAAATTGACCGAAGCTATTAACGAAACAGAATATACGCAAGTGTAATTTAAAGTAATATTTAAGTAGTTTATAACTATAATCTACATGTTTTTAAAAATAAATTAGTAATATATAAATGAAGTATCTTGGATGCTTGAAGGTAACTATTCGAATTACCTCAACCTAGATGGCGAGTTTGAATAATAAGAAAAATAATATATGGGGAGATTACTATTATTTAATTATTTTTCAACTACGCCTAGATACAGGAAATAAATAGTCATGATTTGTGCTATTAGGATGAATTTAAAAGTACAGTTCTGTGAGAGGAAGAAATTTCTCTCTACACACTTGTCCTATGATTGGCAGTCGATTAGCTTATAATTATCTTTGAATTTAATTTGATGAAAACTCATATTCTTCTACTTTATTTCAATACCTGACCATTAAGTATCGAATAGTCATGCACAAGAAAGAGAGCGCCCTCATCTTAAAATTCTTAAAGCATGCATAGATATAACCCCAAGGCCCATCATGTGAATATATATATATATATATATATATATATGTAAGAAAAGCAAATAAAATGAACATAACACACACGTCATCTAGTTGTCAGCTAACGAGATAAGATATATGAAGACGTTGACATATGGTATCTAATCCAACAATCACTATTTTCCCTTTTTTTATTATTTATTATTTACTATACATACAAGGGCATTCGACTTCATATGACAAGATGATTAGCTTATTTGGTCAATGACTAACCATGCTAATCACTATCTCTCTTAACTTAAAACAAAACACAAGTAGCTCTCTCTCTCTCTCTCTCTCTCTCTCTCTCTCTCTCTCTCCCCTCTTGTGTTTCTAGGCTATCCCTCTTCCCCCATTCCTTATAGGAACCCTAGCCTCCATCATTGCTTGCAAATCCACTTGCTTTGCAAAATCTTACTACAAAAATCTACAATTGTGATGCAAATCATAGCACAACATCAAAGGAACTTATTCAAGTGCCAATTGGGCCGATTACGAGAGCACGAGCAAGGAAATTTAAAGCTACACTCAACGGACTGATTCAAGAGGCATGGATTCAAGCAAATTCGTGGAGGTCCATTGAGCATGATCCATGTGAGCAACCAAGATTCATCAACATGATTGAAGCTCTAGAAGAATCTGGCCGAGGCTAATGATGAGAATCAACGAGCATCGTTAAAGGATCCAATTGCATGTTCTAGTTGGGCCTATTACTATAGCAAAATCCAAGAAGATCAAAGAATCAATTCATGCGCTGATTTAAGATACTTGGGCTCATTCAAAAAAACGGATCAAAGAAGCAATTCATGGGCTGATTCAAGATATTTGGGCTTATTCAAAAAACGGGTCACTCCAAGCTTGACCTAAAGAAATATGAAGGTTTACAAAACTTTATCCAAGTTTTTGTATGGAACTTAAGTATGATGTGCTATTCAAATATAGGATTTGACTCTGACTTTTGTGTTATAATTATGCAAGACAACTTGTTTGCTTGCATGATCTTAGTAAGTTGTTGAGTTGTTGAGCCTACTTTTGACTTTTGTGTTATATTTAATTTGTAATCTTGCAAGAAGTCTTAGTAAGTTGTCGAGTCTAATTTGTAATTTTGCAAGAAGTTTTAGTAAGTTGTTGAGGATTGTTGAGAGTGATTTGAAGTGTCTAATGCTTTTTCTCCTAGGCTATGCCTATAAAAGCATTATTATTGTAAGAACAAAGCATCATATTGAATTGAGTAAAATTGTGAGAGTATTTTTTCTACGGTTCTTTGAAGAACTATTCGAACTTATCGAGATTTCCCGTGGCGTTCACCAACGACTTATCAAACGGTTTTCCACAACCGTTTGTGGCGTCTTCCTTATACCGAGGTTCTTGTTGCGCACTAAACAATGGGTTGAGGTCGCATATACCAAGGTTCTTGTTTGTCGTAAACAATGGGTCGAGGTCTACCATTCAATTATGAACGTAGAACGATCTTGGGTTCCTTGTTGTTGTCGAATCTTGTTATTTTGGCGGGAATTCGCATCATTTGGTATCAGAGTACAAGTTCTAGTTCAGGTTTGCCTATCCTTTAAAACCTTTCTTTTGTTTCTTTATTCTGTGTTCTTGTGGTTTCCAAATTCGGTTCACATACCCTAATTTGGCCAAATTTCCTCTACCCCATTCCGCTCATATTTTGTTTGTTCTAGTTTATTTCGAAATCTCATTCTCTTATTGTCAAAAGCTAGTTGCTGATAAAAAAAAAAAAAAAAGAGAAGGAAAAAAAAAAGAATTACAAAAAAAAAGAAAAAAAAAAGCCATGTATTTTATGCTTCGGAAAATCTAATTAGTCGTGATCCTTGTATTTCTGCCATATGAAATTCCTTGAAGAGTTCTTGGTGATTCGTTGCTGGAAATTTTGAAGTATTGTTTAGTTTCAAAAGAACTGGAAGAGAATTATCGAGTGAAAATAGGCAAGAGTGGTGAGAACATTAGAGAGTTAAAAGGCCACGTATTTTTTGAGTGAAACACATGTGTAGAGTGATTCACCTTTCTTAAGTGTAAACACATAAGGGAGAGAATTGAGTGATTCACCTCTAATACCAAATGATGCGAAAGTTAGAAAGCAAAAAGAAAAAAAAAAAAGAAAAAAAGAAAAGGACCTCACAATTCTCTCCCTTACGTGTTTACACTCAAGAAAGGTGAATCACTCTACACTCGTGTTTCACTCAAAAAATACGTGGCCTTTTAACTCTCTAATGTTCTCACCACTCTTGCCTATTTTCACTCGATAATTCTCTTCCAGTTCTTTTGAAACTAAACAATACTTCAAAATTTCCAGCAACGAATCACCAAGAACTCTTCAAGGAATTTCAAATGGTAGGAATACAAGGAACACGACTGATTAGATTTTCAAGAGCATAAAATACGTGGCTTTTTTTTTTCTTTTTTTTTTTTGTAATTTTTTTTTCTTTTTGCTTTCTAACTTTGCCCTGCAGCAATCATGTCTCACAACAGTGCTAAGAGCGTTGCCGAAAATGCTACAGAACTAGCTGATCCGAAAGTGTTTATGGAGGCCATGATGAGTGAGATGAGGCGTGTGATGAGATTGGAACTGGAGTAGGTTCACGAACGGATAGATCAAATGGAGAATACACATGAGAAGTAGCCACAAAACGCCCTTAATATGCATAGAAGGGAAAGAGTTCAACCGAGGGGAGTGAGGGTTGAAGATGAAGAGCCTTACGAGTTGGGTTTTGATGAAGAAGAGGATTGGAATTCTATTGTTAGTAATAGGAGATATGGAGGGCGGTTTAGAGAAGCTAGGAACTGGGAAGATAACAACTTGGGTAGTATTAAGATGAAGATTCCATCATTTCAAGGTAGATCTGACCCTGAAGCATACCTTGAGTGGGAGAAGAAGCTGGATTTTGTATTTGACTGCCATAACTATTCTGAAACAAAGAAGGTAAAATTAGTTGTGATTGAATTTTCTGACTATGCTATTACTTGGTGGGATCAGCTTGTTATAAACAGGAGGCGGAATAGAGAACGACCAATAGAGACATGGAAGGAGATGAAAATAGTGATGAGAAAGCGGTTCATTCCAAGTTACCACTACCGAGAGTTGTACAAAAAGCTACAAGGTCTTAGGCAGGGAAGCTACAGTGTAAAGGATTACTACAAGGAGATGGAGATTTCTATGATCCGGGCTAATGTAGAGGAAGACCGAGAAGCTACAGTGGCTAGGTTTTTATTTGGATTAAACCGGGAAATCCAAGAAAAGGTAGACATGCAGCCTTATGTGGAGTTAGAAGACATGGTGCACATGGCCATCAAAGTGGAGCAACAACTCAAGAAGGGGGGTGTGTCTCGTGCAGCCCATAACCCTAGTTCTACCTCTTGGAAACCGAGTTATAGCAAGCATATGGACAAGTCACAAACGTCCAAAGCCGAGCCCAAATCCACGAACACCCACCACGTTCCCCAAGGTAAAATTGACAATTCTACCTCTAGGAATCGTGACATTAAATGTTTAAAGTGTCAAGGCAGGGGACACATAGCAAGTCAATGTCCAAACAAGCAGGTCATGGTGTTGCAAGACAATGGTGAAATTATGACCGACAATGAGGATTCCGACGATGACGACTTGCCACCATTGAAGGACATTTCCGAGGAGGAATATTTAGCGCCTGATGCATTGACATTGGTGGCAAGGAGAGCATTGAGCTTGCAAGAAAAAGGAGTTGATGAAGTGCAGCGGGAGAACACCTTTCACACTAGGTGCTATGTCAAAGACAAGGTATGTAGTGTGATTATTGACGGTGGCAGTTGTACTAATGTTGCAAGCACAATTATGGTGGAAAAATTGGGACTACTCGTGTTGAAGCACCCTAGACCGTACAAGTTGCAATGGTTAAATGATAGTGGTGAGATAAGAGTGAACAAGCAGGTGTTAGTCGCATTTCGAATAGGTAAATACGAAGATGAAGTGTTGTGTGATGTAGTACCAATGCAAGTTGGACACTTATTGCTAGGGCGTCCATGGCAATTTGATAGGCGTATGAAGCATGATGGCTTTACGAACAAATACTCCTTTGTACTTAATCAATGATCAATCACTCTTGTACCATTGAGTCCGCAGCAAGTATATGAGGATCAAGTGAGATTGCAAAAAGAGAGTGAACAAAAGAGAAGGAGTGAAAATCAGAGAGAGGCTGAGAAAAAAGAGGGAGAAAAGGAAAATCAAAATTCAACCATTGAGAGAAAATCAGAGAGAAAACAAAATAATTTCTATGCAAAAGAGAGTGAAATTAAGTGAGCAATGTTTTCAAATCAGCCGATGATTATACTTTTGTACAAAGAGGCATGTCTAAATACTAACGAACTTGACTTTGCTTTGCCTAGTTCTGTTGTTTCACTTTTGTAGGAGTATGAGGATGTCTTTCCCGAGGAAACACCACATGGGTTACCTCCAATCCGAGGGATTGAACATCAAATTGATTTTGTTCCTGGTGCGACAATTCCAAACCGACTAGCCTATAGGAGCAATCCTGAGGAGACAAAGGAGCTTCAAGGGTAGATAAGTGAGTTGTTGGAAAAAGGGCACGTGAGGGAGAGCATGAGTCCATGCGCTGTTCCGGTCTTACTGGTACCTAAGAAGGATGGGACGTGGAGAATGTGTGTTGATTGCCGAGCCATCAACAACATAACGGTAAAGTATCGTCATCCTATTCCTCGCTTAGATGATATGTTAGATGAACTGCATGGTTCTTGTGTATTTTCTAAGATTGATTTAAAGAGTGGTTATCATTAGATTAGAATAAAAGAAGGAGATGAATGGAAAACTGCCTTTAAAACAAAGTATGGTTTGTATGAATGGTTAGTCATGCCTTTTGGATTGGCTAATGCTCTGAGCACCTTTATGAGACTTATGAATCATGTTTTGCATGCATTTATAGGTAGATTTGTAGTTTTGTACTTTGATGATATACTCATTTATAGCAAAAATGCGGAAAGACATGTAGTACATTTGAAATATGTTTTAGATGTCCTTAGGAAAGAAAAGTTGTTTGCTAATCTGACGAAGTGTACTTTTTACACCGATAAGCTTATAATTCTGGGATTTGTTGTTAGTGCACAAGGTATACAAGTTGATGAAGAGAAGGTACGTGCAATCCAAGAGTGGCCGAGTCCCACAAGTGTAGGTAATGTTCATAGTTTTCATGGACTTGCTAGTTTTTACCGGCGGTTCGTGAAGGACTTTAGTAGCATAGCCGCACCACTTACTGAAGTGATCAAGAAGAACGTTGGATTTAGATGGGGAGAAGAACAAGAGAAGGCGTTCCAATTAATCAAACAGAAGCTAACCAACACCCCCTTATTGTCTTTACCTAACTTTTCAAAAATGTTTGAGATTGAATGTGATACTTCAGGTATTGGCATAGGAGCAGTTCTTATGTAGGAAGGACGACCAGTTGCTTACTTCAGCGAGAAACTAAGCCAGACAGCCTTAAACTACCCAACTATGATAAGGAGTTGTATGCATTGGTTCGAGCTTTAGAGACATGACAACACTACCTATGGCCTAAGGAATTTTTGATTCACACTGATCATGAGTCCTTGAAACACTTGAAGGGACAACACAAGCTAAACAAAAGGCATACGCGCTGGGTGGAGTTCATTGAGACGTTTCCATACGTCATCCGGTACAAGCAAGGCAAGGAGAATGTGGTCGCCGATGCACTTTCTCGCAGGTATGCATTGCTCTCCACACTTGATGCAAAATTGCTTGGTTTTGAGCATATTAAAAACTTATATGCTGATGACCACGAATTCTGTGAAGCATACCGGGCTTGTGAGAAAACCACTTGTGGTAAGTTCTTTAGGCTTGATGGATTCCTGTTTCGAGAGAATAAGTTATGCATACCAAATTGTTCCTTGAGGGAGTTGTTAGTGCAGGTATCTCATGGTGGGGGATTAATGGGCATTTTGGAGTTGCAAAGACTTTAGCCGTTTTGCAGGAACACTTCTATTGGCCTCACATGAAAAGAGATGTTGAGAGAATTCGTGGTAGATGTGTCACATGTAGGCAAGCCAAATCCAGAGTGAGGTCCAATGGTTTGTATACCCCTTTACCAATTCCTAGTGAGCCTTGGATTGATACTTCAATGGACTTTGTGTTAGGATAGCCTAGGACTAAACGTGGGAGAGATTCAATTTTTGTGGTTGTGGATAGATTTTCTAAGATGGCACACTTTATTCCGTGTCACAAAATGGATGATGCCTCGCATGTTGCTAATTTGTTCTTTGGAGAGATTGTACATGGCATGCCTAGAACGATTGTTTCGGATAGAGATGCTAAGTTGAGCTAATTTTTGGAAGACTTTGTGGTGTAAGCTAGGTACTAAGCTATTGTTTTCTACTACTTGTAATCCACAAACTGATGGTCAAACTGAAGTAGTGAATAGGACTTTGTCTACTTTATTGAGGGCAATCATTAAAAAGAACATCAAAACATGGGAAGAATGTTTACCACGTGTTGAGTTTGCTTATAATAGATCTGTTCATTCTGCTACTAAATTTTCACCATTTGAAATTGTGTATGGATTTAATCCTTTAACTCCATTGGATTTATCTCCTTTACCTTCGACTGAGCATGTTAATTTAGATGGCAAAAAGAAAGCTGACTTTGTCAAGAAGATTCATGAGAAAGCACGACTCAATATTTAGCGACGAACGCAGCAGTATGCAAAACAAGCCAACAAGGGGGGTCACAAGCTACTTTTTGAACCCAGTGATTGGGTTTGATTACATATGAGAAAAGACAAATTTTCGGCGCAAAGACGTTCCAAGTTGCTCCCAAAAGGAGATGGACCTTTCCAAGTCCTAGAGCGCATCAATGACAACGCTTACAAGTTAGATTTAACTGGTGAGTACAATGTAAGTACCACTTTTAATGTTACTGATTTGAGTCTTTTTGATGTAGGTGATGATTTGAGGGCAAATCCTTTTCAAGAGAAGGGGAATGATGCAAATCATAGCACAACAACAAAGGAACTTGTTCAAGTGCCAATTGGGCCGGTACGAGAGCACGAGCAAGGAAATTTAAAGCTGCACTCAACGGACTGATTCAAGAGGCATGGACTCAAGCAAATTCATGGAGGCCCATTGAGCATGATCCACATGAGCAACCAAGGTTCATCAACATGATTGAAGCTCTAGAAGAATCTGGCTAAGGCTAATGATGAGAATCAATGAGCATCGTTAAAGGATCCAATTGCATGTTCTAGTTGGGCCTATTACTATAGCAAAACCCAAGAAGATCAAAGAAGCAATTCATGCGCCGATTCAAAATATTTGGGCTTATTCAAAAAACGGATCAAAGAAGCAATTCATGGGCTGATTCAAGATATTTGGGCTTATTAAAAAAACGGGCCACTCCAAGCTTGACCCAAAGAAATATGAAGGTTTACAAAACTTTATCCAAGTTTTTTGATGGAACTTAAGTATGGTGTGCTATTCAAATATAGGATTTGACTCTTTGACTTTTGTGTTATAATTATGCAAGACAACTTGTTTGCTTGCATGATCTTAGTAAGTTGTTGAGTTGTTGAGCCTACCTTTGAATTTTGTGTTATATTAATTTGTAATTTTACAAGAAGTCTTGGTAAGTTGTTGAGTCTAATTTGTAATCTTGCAAGAAGTCTTAGTAAGTTGTTGAGGGTTGTTGAGAGTGGTTTGAAGTGTCTAATGCTTTGTCTCCTAGGCTATGCCTATAAAAGCATTCTTATTGTAAGAACAAAGCATCATATTGAATTGAGTAAAATTGTGAGAGTATTTTCTCTACGGTTCTTTGAAGAATTATTCGAACTTATTGGGATTTCCCGTGACGTTCACCAATGACTTATCAAACGATTTTCCACCACTGTTTGTGGCGTCTTCCTTATACCGAGGTTCTTGTTTCGTACTAAACAATGGGTTGAGGTCCTATATACCAAGGTTCTTGTTTGTCGTAAACAACGGGTCGAGGTCTACCATTCAATTCTGAACGTAGAACGATCTTGGGTTCCTTGTTGTTGTCGAATCTCGTTATTTTTGTGGGAATTCGCATCAAATTGCTTGCCCAACCACCATAAGGCATAATACACCTCATCCATAACAAACTAACACTAACGTCACTAGCGTCACCATTGCAAGGTAGCAACAAATCTATGATGGATTACTATAGCAACCACCTTGAATGCATAAACCTTTATCCCTAAATTAGGTAAATAGATTGTTGACTTTTTTAGTCCAATCCCTAATTTTGATAATGGCAAACTGTAAGTTACTTATGTGTGCACTCAGTACTTGAAAAGGTCTTTAATTCAAACACACACATAAGGCAATAAAATGGAAGCCAGAAAGGGTGTAAAGCGCACATATTCCTAGCATATTCTATGAAGTTTTAGAAGAGTAAAGAAGAAGAAGATTTATTATTTATTTTGTGTTGGAATTGGTGTATTCCCAAGACGGGGGTGAATTGGAATTTTAAACTTCTTCCTAGGTTTAACTAAATATTAGCAGTATTTTACAACTTAGGATCTTTCTAAATGGATTCCAATACTCACAGTATTCAAAGCATGTATGTGAGAACAATCAAGACAATAAATAATTAGACATACATGAATTGAATTCAAAGCATAGAAAATAAAGTGCACAAGGAAGAGATCAACACATGATATGATATCGGGGTTCGGCCAATACTGCCTACGTCCCCGCCTCTAGCTCGCAAGCTTGAGGATTCCACTATTGCTCACTTAATAGGTGGAGCGGCACCGTATACAACCAGGTCAAATATCAGGACTGACCTCAACCTTTACACACTCTCCTTATGGGGCAGAGAATTCCCACCTTAGGCCATGCCTGGATTACAATCAAATAAACTTTTTCGTACAAGTAAAGGTGCTTCTAACACAAATAGATTTGTACTACAATATGTTCAACACAATTACAAATTGCACTTCCGTATGATATGAAAGTATAAGCTCAGTGAAACCTAAATGCCAACTCTCAGTTGTATGCAACAATAACAATTTATGTGTGAGAGTGGTATGAATATGTCTTTGAGTTAAAATGTGTATATCAATCACAAGCAATAACCTCAACGATCTCAAATGCACACTCAAATATCTCTAGAATAAATATCAAGTATAAAGTATAGGAGATATTTGAAATCAAGCTAGTTTGAAAAAGATTGTACAAAAGCACACAAAAACAAGTATTTGAATACTTGCAACAATAATGTAAGACTCACAAGCTCTAGAGAGTATTCCCACTGAAGACTTATGAATTAAATCACAAGGGAACTCTCAAGCCCACTCTCAATAAAATCAAGATCAAACAAATACAATGAGAGTGTGAGCTAATATAAACAATCTCAATAATACTCTTACCAAAAGATTTACCAAGTAGGATGAGTAAAAGATGAATTTTTGGCTTGTATATGAGAACATAAGGGTTTGGAAATTCAGAGAGTTTTGGCTAATGTTATTTGCTAATCCATCATTAATCTTTCCAAATAAACTAGTATATATAGACATACACAAAAATATAATCGTTGAGGGACATATGAGTCTTTTTAGAAAAGATTAATGAAGGTTAAATAAAATTAACATTGTTTTAGTGCAGTTAAAAATGTTCAACCTGAGAGGTTTTGGTTGACCATATTGCTGAGTTCGATCGACCATGGCCATTTTGAACTAGAGATATGGTCGATCGTATAAAGGCGATTTTGAATCGTTTGAGGTTCGGTCGACCAAGGCAAGGTTCAGTTGACAATTCCTCTGGGTTCGGTTGACCAAGGCCAATTTGAACTACTAGGTTTGGTCGACCAAGTAGCTGAGGGTCAGACACGTGTGAGTTCGGTTGACCGTGGAAGACATGTTCATTTCAAAATGATTGACCGAGCGAAGTCAATATGTTGACTTCTGGTCGGTTCGGTCGACCGAGGCATTAGTACTATTAAGGGTTCAGTCGATCGAAGCTTTGACTTTGGTCAACTTCTTAGTTTGTCGACCGAGGTCAAATGACCTTGCGATTGTCGGTCGATTGAGGCAAGTGAAATTTCAAATTTTCCCCTAAGGTCAGCTATAGTTCTTGTTTGGTTCCCTACGATCGAAGCTTTTGAATAAAGCCAAAAAATCTGGCATAGATCAACCGAAGTTTTTGTAAACTTCGTTTTATCCTTAATCTTTGACCCTAACCAATTAGTTAATTTAAGAAAAGAGTTTTTTGTGAAAAGTGTTGTTCCCTAGGGTGTCTACGATTGTCTGAACTTTTTATCCACATCATGCATGTCATGCATTATATTACAGACCAAGTCAAAATAAAAATGTATTTACAATTTAAATAGTTTTCTTCTTCTTCTTCTTTGCTCGTTCATGGAATTCGTCAGATACATATGATCTTAGTTTTTCTTCTGGCTTCCAAATCCCTTGATCTTATATGTGCTAAAATTTAGACATGTCCACATACTTAGACACACATAAGATATAGGTGCTTTGTCAGTATTAAAACAAAGATCGGATTAAAAAAGTTAACATTTTGTATAATGCATTTTTTTTCATTATTTGGTCTATAATAACTGCATCTCATGCATGATTGGATTTAATGCTCAAAAGACAATAGATTGACCGTAGGGAACCAAACCTGACTTTGGTCAACCGACGACAAATTTTTGGGCTTAATTTAAAAGCTTAGACCTTAGATTGAGTTTAGGTTCCCAAATATTTCTTGAAAAATCCTTTGTACTAAAAGGCCATACCTTTATAAACAAGGGAAACTTTTAATCAAAATCTGGATCTAAAACTACTTTGAAAAAATTTCTGTCGACCGAACCTGGGAAGTTATAAATGCCTTGGTCGACCAAACTAGTAAGAAGTCAACATGTTGATTTAGGCTCCGGCGACCAAATTGAAATTGAACAAAATGTCCACGGTCGACTGAACCTTAAAGTTAACATTTCCCATTGTCACGAGCGCCCAAACTTTTAGCTCAAAAATAGCCTGGGCGACTTAAATGTGAAGTTCGGTAGACCGAACTATGAACCGGGTGACCAAACCTTGAGCGTTTCGAAAATCGCCTTTGCTCAACTACCCAAACCTTTCCTCGAGCATGCAAACATGAAAATTAAATTTTTCCCTATATGTTTATTCAGGCGACTGACCCTATGGATCAGGTGACCGAAACTCTTGGGTTGCCAAAAATTAACAGCGGTAATTAGGGTTAATGATTACGTGCTTAAACTGCATAATTAGGTGTTTTGATTTGTGCATTGGAGCTTATATTTTTAATTAAATACCTAATTACTCTAAATATTTTAACATTGTGTCTTATTTATAATCTATTGGTTTTATTGAGCAATTTATGAATTTTTGGCATTTTTTTTTACTGCAGGAAAATTATTAGAGTTAAAACCAGCATCAGTTCATAATTCATGCATTACTTTTCCATCCGAGCTCCGATCGAGACGATTTGAAATTTTGGAGAAAGATGAGAAGATTATCTACGACTTTTGTGTTTCGAGCTTTGAGAGATACAGACTCTAGGATGGTCTATTTTGGCCTTGTTCGCAGGAAAATAAAAAGAAGGAAACAAGAAGCAAAAACAAAAAGAAGAAAAGAAAAAAAAATATAATAAAAAAAACTTGATGTGACTTGGCCATGCAGCCGGGTCGGATCCCTCTTGGCGGGGGTAGGTCTCTTCCCCCTTTCTCCTTTATATATTTTATTTTCTCCTCTTGGCCGCACCAGCTCCCTCATTCTCTTTTACCTTGTTCCTCTTCTCCTCTCCTTCTTCCTCTCCCTTCTCTTCCCGTTCTGCTTCCCTTCTTGCTATCAACCAAAGCTTCACCCTTTCAACTCTTTTCTCCTTCTCTTTCTCTCTGTTGGCTTAACTGGGCTTTTCAATGTTGTTTTGATGACAACAAAATGAAAGATGTTTTAAAATATGTTATTGAGTGATTTTATTTCAAGTCTAAGTATAAGGACATTCACAGTTAACATGGAAGTAAGCTAAAGAACAATGTCAACCAAGTGAAAGCTTCTCAGTATATTGAAGCAATGAACGATAAATGAAAAGCTTAGAGGTCAAGTAGATCTTGAAGTAAAAAGTGAACCTCAAGAGGCTGCAAGACTTTGTGATTCAGGAAATCATGGTTTGAAGAATATTTGTAAGTATTTTAAGTCATCACTATTTAGATATGCGAAACTCCTTAAAGATACAAAGTCTTAGAGACCAGCACTTGAAAAACTCTTGAAAATGTTTTTGAAAAGTTGTAGTAAAGTTTTTCAAGTAAACTAGATTTTAAAGAAATAAAAAATTAGAAAATATTTGAAAAGAGAGGACTGCCCAGCCGACTGACTCGTTGAACTAAAAATACCCAACTGACTGACAGTACCCAATCGACGGACCATATTTGAACATGGTTCTATCAGCCGATTGACAGGAAACCTTCAGCAAAGTTAACTGTCTAATCGACTGACTCAATGAACTAAAAATGCCTAATCGACTGATAATTTTTCAAAATAAATTTTTGAGAGACAAACCCGCTTGTCCAGTCGACTGACTAGTACAAAAAACTGACCTAGTCGAGTGGGTCAGCCAACTGACTCTGCAGGAAATTTTTGAAATTCAAACTTACGGGAATATTTTCAAAATTAATTATATGAATTAATATCTTTTGAAAAGTTACCTAAATGCTTTATGTTAAATGAGGGAACTTTTCTTTAAAAAAAGTCTATAAATACCTCCCTTGCTAAATGAAAAAAACACTGAAGCAATACACGATTTCTATGCTAAAACTCTCCTAAAGCTCATTCTTGCTCACACCTTTTTGCTGGGGGAAAATTCTATGAAATTGTTGGATTGAAAACAAGGGTTTGGTTCTGAGTTGCATCTAAAATCTTTAAAGAACCATTGATGACTTCTAAGCCTTGAGCTTCATATTTTCTATTTAGTTTTGATTTTAAAGTATGATTTGAGATTTAACTTGTACAACTTGCTCTGTGTTTGAGAGTGTTTTTGTACGCAAATATCCATTCCTTACTACTAGATCTTTGACGGTTCAAGGTATTGTTGAATCGTTGGACTAAGCATAGGTTGTTGCTTGGGGAGGTTTCTCTTCCTGAAAAAGAGGTTGATTGTTGTAAAGTTTTTGTTCCACCCAGAAGGAACAAGGTATAGTGAAATCCTTAGGTGGTTGACCTAAGGTAAGGACGTAGGCTAGGGTAAGCCAAACCTCGTAAAAGCTGTGGTGTCACTCTGTTTCCCTTACTTTCTTTAAGTTTCAGTAAAGATATAAACAAAACGGATGTTGTAATTCGTTCAATTATTAAAATAAAACATATTGGAATCTAAATAAACCAACGCCTAATTTTCTCTTGGGCTTGCGGAAACCGAAAGGGAGTACGTTGGTTAATCAAAATTTTACGGAGGCCGTAAGGGAGTACGTTTATTGGTTAACAACCCAAAACCTATTAGCTGAATGTCTCTTTATGTTATGATCTTGAAAAAGAGTTTGGATGTTATTTTAATTCTCAGTTCAAAAGCCAACTACAAAATTTGCACATTCATATACAGGGTCGCTGAATATTGCAAACTATTAATTACTTGCATGGTGTTTGTTTGGCTTGAATAGTTGATCACTTGGCTGTGAATGTTGTGATTGTGGATTGAATAGAAGAAGCTAGTGCTTGTGTGGATTTCCTAATTAATAAGAACAAAAGAAGTCTTTAAAGGATTATAAAAGGTCAAGAACTCTTAAAAAGGCTCTAAGAATTTTTTGAATAACTCAATTCACCCCCCTCTTAGGACTACACCTTAGGTTTCAATTGGTATCAGAGCATAGTTATAGCAAAACCTAACAAGTAGCTATATAAAGATCTAGATGGCACAAATAGGAGTAGCTCCCTTTGGTGAGGGTCAATCCTCAACTAGACCACCCTTTTTTTGTGGACTAAATTACACCTTTTGGGTGCAACGAATGAGAATCTACCTTTAAACAATGGACTGGAAGGCATAGAATGTTGTCACAAATGGAAATCTGATCTCCACTAACCTAATAGATGGAAAAGAAATACGTAAAGAAGAAAAAGACCTAACCGAATCAAATTTCAAAATGCTACAAATTAACTCAAGTGCAATAAATGCCTTATATTGTGCACTTGATGCAAATGAATTCAATAGAGTAATGGCGTGTAAAACAGTTAAAGAAATTTGGGATAAATTAGAGGTAACATATGAAGGCACAATAGATGCTAGGGAAAGTAGAATTGATATGTTAACTAGTGAATACGAAGCTGTTAAGATGAATTCCGATGAAACTATAACAAGCATGTACACTAGGTTTACACATATCATAAACTCACTAAGTGCCTTAGGAAAAACATATTCCACCCATGAGATGATCTGCAAAATTCTAAGAGAACTTCCACCTATTTGGGAGCCAAAAGCCATAGCCATAACGGAAGGGAGAAATCTCAAAACAACTTCATTAGATGAACTCATAGGATCACTTCTAACCTATGAAATGAATTTGAAAGAAAGAAGCACTGAAAATAAGAATAAGAAGTCTATAGCTCTAAAGCCTTGAAAGAACATTCAAGTGAAGAAGATAATGAATCTAGAGAATTAGAAGATGAAGAATTTAGCCTTCATAACTAAAAAACTTGGAAAATTCTTCAAAAGAAACAAGAAATTGACTAGAAAATACAACGGATAAAAAGTTGAAAAAGGCGAAAGTAATAAAAGGGAATACAAAAGAAAAAATGAACCTCGCACTTGCTATCACTGTAGAAAGTCCGGACACATCAAGTCGGACTGCCCACAAGCCAAGAAAGAAAAGAGGAAAAAGAAGCCTGCAATGAGGGCAACTTGGGATGACACAAGTTCGAGTGAATCGGAGAGCGAGTCAAGCAATCAAGAAGTAGAAAACATGTTCTTCATGGCACACAACAAAGAGGTAAACTCTTACTACTCTCTCTCTGAGGATTCGTGTGAAGAATCATGCAGTAATTCGTGTGAAAGCATGCCTTCTTCTAAAGAACTTCAAGCTGAATTATTCTCTCTGCATAATAAGTTCATTAAGGTCTCAAAGAGGAACATAAAATTGAATCAACAAAACGAAACACTTAGAAATCAGCTTGAATCCTCAAAACTTGTTGAAGAAGAAAAAGACTTAAAGATTGAAGAGCTTGATAAGAAAGTAGATAATTTGTCTCGAAAATTAGCTAAGTCTCAAGTGAATGAAGATAGCAAGAGAGTGCAAGAAATAAATGATCTTAAAAACCAAATTCAAGAAAAGGAAAAGGTCATTTACAACTTTACCGAAGGTAAAAATAATTTCGAAAAAAATGGTAGGACAACAAAGGATGACAAACAACAAAGAAGGAATTGGTTACAATGGAACACCAAACAAAAGAAGGAAAAACTTGTCTATGGGATATTTTGTAAATCAATTTAAACATTATGCATGTACTTCATCAACAAACATATATGAGCATACTACTTACTACATGTGTAAAAATAAAGGTCACATAATGTTTAATTGTCCACTCAAGAAAAAGTATGTTAAAGTAAAAAATGAATGGAAGATAAATGCTGAAATTAGACAAGATTTAAAGAAAGTTAAGAAAGTTTGGGTTCCAAAAGTAATAACATAAATTCTTTCTTGTAAGTTTGCTTTAGGACCACTTCATCTAAAGATAAATGTTACTTGGGACAGTAGATGTTCAAGACATATGACGGGAGATATATCTAAGTTCACTTCTCTCACTCAAAAGGATGGAGGATTTGTAACCTTCGGTGACAATGCAAAAGGCAAGATCATTGGAATTGGTAAAATAGGTAAGGACTCTTCACTCACTATAGATGAGCAGATGGACTAAAGCATAATCTATTAAGCATTAATCAACTTAGTGACAAAGGATTTGAAATAATATTTAAGAAAGACAAATGCATAATTCAGAATTCTAAGGATCAAAAGACACTATTCACTGCACATAGAATAAACAATGTGTATTGCATAAACCTTGATAGCTTGATCTCTCAAGATATAACTTGCTTAGTTGCCATGAGTGAAAATAGTTGGCTTTGGCATAGAAGGCTAGGACATGCTTGCATGGATCTTATATCCAAGCTTTCTAAAAAGAATTTAGTTAAAGGCTTGCCTAACACCAAATTTGTCAAGGATAAAGTGTGTGATGCCTATCAACTAGGAAAACAAATCAAGAAAAGTTTCAAAAAGAAGAAACATATATAAACTAGTAGACCCCTAGAACTCATACACTTAGATTTGTTTGGTCCTACTAGAACTCAAAGCTTAAGAGGAAAACAATATGCCTTTGTAATTATTGATGATTACTCTAGATATACATGGGTATTGTTCTTAGCTAACAAAGAAGAAGCTATTAATTCATTAATCACTCTTTATAAAAAGCTCCAAAATGAGAAAGGGTACATTGTCTCAAATCTAAGAAGTGACCAAGGAAGAGAATTTAAGAATCAAGACATTGAAAAATTTTGCAATGAACATGGCATAAGTTATAACTTTTAGCACCTAGAACCCCACAACAAAATGGAGTTGTAGAAAGGAAAAATAGAACCCTTCAAGAAATGGTAAGAACTATGCTTAATGAAAATAACTTACCCAAGTATTTTTGGCCCGAAACTATAAATACAGCTTGTTATGTAATTAATAAGGTTTCCATTAGATCAAGCCTCAACAAAACACTCTATGAATTATGGAAAGGAAGAAGGTCTAACATAAATTACTTTCATATCTTTGGATGTAAGTGTTTTTACTTAATAACAAAGACAATTTAGGAAAATTTGATGCCAAATCGGATGAAGGTATTTTCCTAGGATACTCCACACATAGTAAGGCCTATAGGATCTATAACAAAAGAACACTCACCATAATTGAATCAATTCACGTAGATTTTGATGAATCAAATCCTTTTTCAAGAGAAGTCAAAAATGAAGAAAAAGATTGTATTTTCAAAAAGGATGATGAAATAGAAATCAAGGTAGAAAAGGAAATAAATTAAGCAAACCCAAAAGATGAACTCATAGAAAATCTGGAAATACTAAGAGAATGGAAGTATAAGAAAGATCACCCTTAAAAACAAATCATAGGTGAACCATCTAGAGGTGTAACTACTAGATCTTCTCTAAAGAACTTGTGCAATCACTATGCATTCTTACCTCAAAATGAACCTAAAGATGTTGAAGAGGCCCTAAGAATGAATCTTGGATAATTGTTATGCAAGAAGAATTAAACCAATTTGAAAGAAGCAAAGTATGACAATTAGTACCCAAACCTGAAAATCATTCTATCATAGGAACTAAATGGGCATTTCGAAATAAAAAGAATGAAAATGGTATAATCATTAGAAACAAAGCTAGACTTGTAGCAAAGGGGTATAATCAAGAAGTAGGGATAGACTATGATGAAACATTTTCCCCTCTAACTAGAATGGAAGCTATTAGAATGCTTTTAGCGTATGCTGCCCACAAAGAGTTTAAGTTATACCAAATGGATGTCAAAAGTGCATTCTTGAATGGGTATATTAATGAAGAGGTATATGTTGAACAACCCCCTGGTTTTGAAAATATTGAAAATCCTAACCATGTATTTAGACTAACTAAGGCTTTGTAGGGATTAAAACAGACTCCTAGGGCTTAGTATGAAAGACTTAGTGGATTTCTAATTGAGAAGGGATTTTCAAGAGAAAAAATTGAAAGTACCTTGTTCATTAAAACTAAGGAAGATGATATACTTTTAATTCAAATCTACGAAGATGATATAATTTTTGGTGCCATTAATGAACATCTATGTAAAGAATTTGCAAAATGTATGCAAGATGAATTTGAAATGAGCATAATGGGGGAATTAAACTATTTTCTTGGCCTTCAAATCAAACAAGCAAAGAATGAGACTTTTATAAGTCAATCCAAATAAATAAGAGAAATGATCCAAAAATTTGATATGGAAAACAGTAATCCATAGGAACACCTATGAGTACTTCTATCAGCCTAGACAAAGATAAAAAAGGAAAACCTGTAGACACAAAGCATTATAGAGGTATGATTGGAAGTTTACTATATCTAATTGCCAATAGACTAGACATAATGTTTAGTGTGTGTATGTGTGCACATTTTCAATCAGAACCTAAGGAATCACACCTAATAGCGGTTAAGAGAATCTTAAAATACTTAATAGGCACTATGGAATTAGGACTATGGTACATAAGGACATCGATTTTGAAATGATCAGTTATTTAGATGCGGACTATGTAGGATGTAAAATAGATAGAAAAAGTACAAGTGACACATGCCAGTTCTTAGGAAGGTCTCTAGTTTATTGGTTCTCTAAGAAACAAAATTCCGTGGCTTTGTCAACTATTGAGGCTGAATATGTAGCAGTCGGGAGTTGTTGTGCACAAACACTTTACATGAAACAACAATTAAGTGATTTCAATTTGAAATATGAAACTATTCCAATTAAGTGTGATAATATGAGTGCGATAAACATATCCAAAAATCCTATTTCACACTTAAGAACCAAACACATTGACATAAGACATCACTTCCTAAGAGATCATGTTAAAAAAAAAAGACATCATTCTAGAATTCATTAATATAAATGATCAATGAGCTGATGTCTTCACTAAACCTCTCTCAGCAGATAGATTTATAACTATTAGAAGAGAACTTAGTTTACTACATAGTAGAGAAATTAACTGAAAGGACAAGCTTAAAAGAACAATCTACAGTTAGCTAACTGACTCCAAGGTCAGCCGACTGACTGAAGCAGTTTTTTTTTGAAACAGAGAGCAGTCAGCCAACTGACCCTGAGGTCAGCCGACTGACTGACAGAGCAACCCTAGACTGGTTTATAAATCTCAAGCAATTTGAATGGTCAGTCAACTGACCTAGGGTTTGTCTCTTCATGTGTTCTAAGGTTGTTTTGACATGTATTTTGATATGTTGTATGACACAACACTTAACTTGGCTGATTTCCTTCCCCTTGTTTCTTGAAAAATAAACTTCATGCTTATGTGATATGCAATATGCTACATGTGTATGTCTTGAAATTGGTATCTTGAAAATTTAAAACAGTGCACAAAATATTAATGATTTATGGCTCACTATTTTTAAAAATTCGAGCATAAAGTTATTAAGCATGATTTAGAAACATGATTTTTGAAATGACTTGACCATGTCTGCTTATGATGGATCACATTAATAAATGAAATTGGCATTTATGAGCAGTGCATGATATGACATCAACATTAGTATCTAAGAAGTATATTAGTATTCATGAATATATCACTTTGTTTTTTAGTAATACAGCATAATTATGAGCATGTAACGATAGTGGTAACATTGTCATGATCTTGGTATTTGAATGATGCATTATGAATGACAAATATGACTTTTGAAGTATTTTTCGCAAATATGAATATTGTATCTTACTCTTTTTGATTTATGTTAAAAGGGGGAGCAAAATTTGAGCAAAAAATGAGCATGTTGAGCATGATATTACATGATATATGTAAAGGGAGAACTATTTGATATTGAATGAGCATGATATTGTATGATGAGTACGATGAGCATGTATTGTATGATGAGTACGATGAGCATGATATTGTATGATGAGTATGATGAGCATGATAGTGTATGATATTTATAATGAGCATGATATTGTATGATATTTATGATGAGCATGTAAGAGGGAGTAAAATGATGCTTGTTGTAAGGGGGAGTAAAATGATATTTACGATGAGCATGATATTGTATGATGCGTACGATGAGCATGCTATTGTATGATGAGTATGATGAGCGTGACAATGCATGATATTTATTATGAGCATGATATTGTATGATATTTATGAAGAGCATGTAAGAGGGAGTAAAATGATGCTTGTTGTAAGGGGGAGCCTTTTTAAGGCTTACTCAAATTTTTGCTCCTCATTTGTCATCATAAAAAAGGGAGAGATTATTGGCCTAGTTGGGCTTATCAATCTCGTTTTGATGATAACAAAATAAAGGATGTTTTAATATGTGTTATTGGGTGGTTTTATTTCAGTTCTAGGTATAAGGACACTCACGATTAATCATGGAAGCAAGCTGGAGACCAATGTCAATCAAGTGAAAGCTTCTCAGTATATTGAAGCAATGAACGATAAGTGAAAGCTTAAAGGCCAAGAAGATCTTGAAGTAAAAAGTGAACCTTAAGAGGCTGCAAGACTTAGTGATTCAGGAAATCATGCTTAGAAGGATATTTGTAAGTGCTTCAAGTCATCACTATTTAGATATGTGAAGCTCCTTAAAGATACAAAGACTTAAAGACCAGCACTTGAAAAACTCTTAAAATTTTTTTTGAAAAGTCGTAGTAAAGTTTTTCAAGTAAATTAGATTTTAAAGAAATAAAAAATTGGAAAATATTTGAAAAGAGAGGACTGCCTAGCCGACTGACTCATTGAACTAAAAATACCCAGCCGACTGACCATATTTGAACGTGGTTCAGTTAGCCGAGTGACAGGAAACATTTAGCAAAGTTAACTGTCTAACCGACTGACTCAATGAACTGAAAATGTCCGGTCGACTGATAGTGCCCAGCCGACTGATTATTTTGAATGTGGTTCCATCAGTCGATTGACAATTTGTCAAAATAAATTTTTGAGAGACAGAATGGTGTCAGCCGCCTATCCAGCTGATTGACTAGTACAAAAAAGTGACCTAGTCGAGTGGGTCAGCCGACTAACTCTGCGGGGAATTTTTGAAATTCAAACTTACGGGAATATTTTCAAAATTAATTCTATGAATTAATATCTTTTGAAAAGTTACATAAATGCTCCATGTTAAATGAGGGAACTTTTCTTTAAAAAAGGTCTATAAATACCTCCCTTGCTAAATGAAAAAAATATCGAAGCAATATATGATTTCTATGCTAAGACTCTCCTAAAGCTCATTATTGCTCATACCTTTTTGTTGGGAGAAAATTCTACGAAATTGCTAAATTGAAAACAAAGGTTCGGTTTTGAGTTGCATCTAAAATCTTTAAAGAACCATCGGTGACTTCTAAACCTTGAGCTTCACATTTTCTATTTAGTTTTGGTTTTGAAGTACGATTTGGGATTTAACTTGTACAACTTGCTCTGTGTTTGAGAGTGTTTTTGTACACAGATATCCATTCCTTACTACTAGATCTTTGACGGTTCAAGGTATTGTTGAATCGTTGGACCAAGCATAGGTTGTTTCTTGGAGAGGTTTCTCTTCCTAAAAAAGAGGTTGATTGTTGTAAGGTTTTTATTCCACCCGGAAGGAATAAGGTATAGGGAAATCCTTAGGTGGTTAACCTAAGGCGAGGATGTAGGTTGGGGTAAGCTGAACCTCGTAAAAGCTACGGTGTCACTCTCTTTCCCTTACTCTCTTTAAATTTCAACAAAGATATAAATTGTGTAGATGTTGTAATTCATTCAATTATAAAAATAATGTATATTGAAAATTAAATAAACTAACACCTAATTTGTTCTTGGGCTTGTGGAAACAGTAAGGGAGTACGTTGGTTAAAAAATATTTTGCAGAAACTGTAAGGGAGTACATTGATTGGTTAACAACCCAAAACCTATTAGCTGAAGGTCTATTTAAGTTCTGATCTTGAAAAAGCGTTTGGATATTATTTTAATTCTCAGTTCAAAAGTCAACTACAAAACTTGCACATTTATATACAGGGTCACTGAAATTGCAAACTATTAATTACTTGCATGGTGTTTGTTTGGCTTGAATAGTTGATCACTTGGCTGTGAATGTTGTGATTGTGGATTGAATAGAAGAAGTTAGTGCTTGTGTGGATTGCCTAATTAATAAGAACAAAAGATGTATTTAAAGGGTTATAAAAAGTCAAGAGCTCTTAAAAAGACTCTAAGAATTTTTTTAAATAACCCAATTCACCCCCACTCTTTGGACTACACCTCAAGTTTCACTCTCCTTTTCTCTTTCCTCCTCAGCTGCTGCAAACAAGCTTCTCTTCCCTTTCCTCTCTCCCTCTCCTTCCAACTCTATCTCTTGGAAGCTTGCTGAATCAGCTACACTACTTCTGCTCCCAAATCGTGCTATTGGAGTGCTGCAACTCCAGGCCTCCTAGTTGTTGCCAGCCACCCGAAGCCCTGCAGCCACCTGTAGTTTCGCCACACCACAGCCAACCATCCCACCCGCTACTTTGCTGCCCTGAGCCACCCCGCGAAGCCCAGCCACCAGCTTTGATCCATTCCAGCTGGTTGCTGTAGGAGGCCCCAACAGAGAGGCCAACCCAAGAAGGATTGCTAGTGTTGTTCCAGCCAATGCCCATGACTTACTAGTCTTCACCAACAGCCACCTGCTAAAGCCACGGGATAACTATCTGTTTTCTCTCTCTTTTTCCTTTCTTTTTTGTTTCTTTAGTTTTTTTTTTTCATTACTTTTAGAGAATTGAATAATTGTTATTTTTTTTCCTTTGTTGAATTTATTTGAAGTTTTAATTTTTATGCTTGTTGGGTGTTATTTTTGAAGTTCTTAATTTCCTTCCTTCTTAGTTAGTATTAGTATTAGATTTAATTGTGCTTGAATTAATTTTAATAGCTTAAAGTTTGGTTTGGTTTAATCTTCTAAAATAAAAAAAAAAAGAAAAAAAATATTTTTGTTATTAGAAATTAAATTAGTTGTTCTTTTTAAAATTTTAATTTTAATGAAGTTCGATTTAATTTAGGGCTAGTCTTATTAAAATTCTTATTTTTATCGTGTTTAGTTATCGTTTAAATTGTTAAAGCGTCAAATTTTGTTGAGTTCTTGTTTGCGTTTATGTTTGATTTTGTTTCAAGTTCTTAATTTTGTTAAAGGTTCGATTTTTGTCGTTTGTGTTTGTGTTTGATTGAGTTTTACTATTGCATGTTTTAAGTGACGTGTTAAGTTACCGTCTTTAGTTTTCATTCGAAAGTTCAATGCGTATTTCAATTCCTGCCTAATTAGATGTAGGATTTCCGTTTCTTGTTATTTAATTCAGCGTGTGTTAGGGTTTTAGAGTATAAATTGCATGTTCGTGTAATTCGTCAAAAGAAATATCAAACAACCAGGAACCCGAATCTGAACTAAGTTCAGTGACTTTTTATTTTCAATTAGAAATACATGAAATTTGGAATTTAATCGCATTCCCTGAGGAGGCGATCTGACCTTTGGGTTAAATATTACACGACATAACTTCTATACTTAGGATAGCTTCCGAGTTGCTCATTTTTCTAGTGAGTCAAGTTTTTGGCACCGTTGCCTGGGAATATCGGTTTTAGTCTCAAATTAGTGTTTTTTCCCATCATTTTAATTAGTCTCATGAAAAATAAAAAGAATAAGAAAAAGGAAAAAAAAATTGAGCTTTGAAAATATTATGGCTGCACCTGCACCACGCATGCTTATGGATTTTTTGCAGCCTCAATACACCATTGCACCTTCTTACACTGCTTTACCTAATGAAGAACTTAATTTCATGATGCAGCGCGGCAGGAAGTCGTTGCTACCTCAGTTCTAGGGGATAGAATCTGAGTGCCCTTATCAGCACCTGATGCAGATGTGGTTTATTTTTTTGAGACCTCACTCTATGTCTAATTGGGCTGATATGGAACATGAATTTCTACATAAGTTTTGTCCCTCACAAAGAACTCAATTTTTGCAGGAACAGATCATTCAGTTCATGCAGAAGGGTTACGAGACTTTTTGAGCTTACTGGAAAAGATTGAAGGATATGCTAAGTACTTGTCCACATCACAGGTTTGAACCATGGAGGTTAGATAATTGTTTCTATACAGCTCTTACTCTTGATTGCAAGTACTTTGTCCAGACCATGGGCAATGGAGAACTCTTCAGCAAGGAACCAAATCAGGCACTATCATTCTTTGATTACCTAGCTGAAAGTGTCTAATAATGGAATACACGATATAATCAGGCACCCATGACAGTACAACCTATCATCACAATCAGTGGTGGAGATACATATGAGCCAATATATTACCCAGACACTCTTCCACCTCAGTATCAGCCACAACAGATCCCTCAGAGCTATGCGCCATCATGATTTCAATCTAATGCAGCACCTGCTCCACCAGGGATGTCTCTTGAGGATGCCTTCCAGAAGTTCATACAAATTCAAATCAATCAGTATACTTAGGACATAAATGAATTGTGGGATGCTGTTAATGTGATAAGCACGCATTTGGATATCTTAGAAAAAGAGGAATTTCTAGTGGAACCTCAGCCTAGTCCTCAAGAATACCAGCAACAACAACAACAAATACATAATGTTTCTCTTGAGACAATAGAGGTCGTCATTACTTCGAGAAGCGGGAAAGAAGTTCCCCAACCTGAGATGCTCATCGATAGACAACCAGTTGTCCTGGCACCTGAAGTTACGGCTGAGACAAATAAGGTCAAAGAAAAATCAGAGGAAGCGGGCCTAGAAGTGAAGTAGTCAGTTAATGAGGAGGCTGATACTAATAAGGACTACCAACCTGTGGTATCTTATCCGCAAAGCTTGGCAGCTGTGGAATCGTCACAACCAACTGGAATAAATGTCAAGGAGTCCAATGTTGAAGCAAATCCCCATAGTGGTAAGATGATTGGTACACTCGATAAAAAGGGTGAGCAGAATGGTGAATGTTTAACTTTCAAGGAACCAGGTAAAAACTTTAATGCTAATGCTTTTGAAGAACTGATGGTAACTGTTCCAACAACTTTTTTCTCAAAAACTAGTTTGTAAAGAAGTAACTTTCCTGGAAAATATGTTGAATAAAGATCTTTTCTTGTTAATACAAGAAAGTCAATTTGCACACGTAGTGTTTGGTATTTGAAAAGTATTAATTCATTTGAGCTTGATTTTCATGCAAGTATGAAGACTTATTTATTGTGGCGACTCAAATTTGGAGACCCGCTAGTTCAATTTATAGACCTGCACCCACCAGACAAAATTCCTCCAAAACCTCCACCAGACAATTGTGATGTTTTTCTTTTCGTTCTTTTTATTTTGTTTTACCTTATTTTATCTTTAGTTAATTTTCAGGTACATTTTCTTGTAGTTCATTTTTTCTTTTCCATTACTTCTCCACCTAGGTATGCCCTACTTCTCCCATGCACAGTTTTTCTATTTCCCTTATACTTTCACATTGAGGACAATGTTCCACTTTTTTTTGGGGGGGGGGGGGGGGGTGAGCTTTTGCATGTGACACTGTGCACGTATACTTGTTAGGTTTTATATATTAATTTGAAAAAAATAAAGAAAGTAAGAAAGAAAGAAAGAACATTGAGGAATTACACTAACTTATGTCATGATGAACACTGACTTATACCCTTCACATACTTGCATATAACCTAAGAATTACACACTTGAGTCATTTATGTGTAGTTTCTCTTTATATGACTTTATAACTCTATGAAGAATTCATTGATAGTACACTAATGTTAATATGGCTATATAAACTCTTACATTTACACGACATCTCACAAGACTAACTAGACACATTCACGTGATTCATTGCACTTAGGATTTCTTGTGAGCACTGAGAGAACACCAGTGATGACTATGATACCTTGTGAGATATCTTTGAGCTATTTATTGTCCTTTTGAGTGTTAACATCAAATCAAAGTTCACAAAACTCGGTTCTCTTTTCTTCTAGATGATTCTTTGAATACTAGTCTCTATTTTTGACTTACTAGCCTAGAGGTGACACTTAGTGGGGAGATATAAATCTAGGTCTTATAGCCTACTCAAGATGTGAATGTTGAACCACCCCTAGAGATAGACTTAGTTCATGGACCACTATTTGAGCTTAATTCCCATTGATGGTATGATTACAACAAAAGAAGTGTAATGATTATCCTAATTAACAAAAAAAAAAAAAAAAAAAAAATTGAAGAATGAGTAGAAGAAAGAAAAAAGACTTAAATGCATATTTTTAGTGGTCTCGGTTGATCAAACCCAAAGCTATATAAAGGCTTTGGTCGACCGAACTGAAGTCAACACTTTGACTTTGCTTGGTTGACCATCTCAAAATGAACGTGACACTTACAGTCGACCGAATTCCCACATGCCTGACATCTTGTACACTTAGTCGACCAAATTTGTTAGTTCATTTGGCTACGATCGACTGAACCTGTGAAGATGGTCAACCAAACCTGTCTCAGTTGACCGAACCTCAAAGGATTCAAAAATCGTCTTGAGATGGTCGACCATATTTCCAGTTCAAAATTGACTTGGTCGATTGAACACAGTACTACGGTCGACCGAATCTTGAAAATGATCGACTAAACGTCTAAGGTTGGTAAAATTTTTACCATAGTAAATCAGGGTTAATTTTCATTAAACTCAATTAAAATTTTTCAAAAATACCTAGCGTATTCCCAACAGTTATATTTTTCCCCAACTCTATATATACCTCTTCATTTGTCATAAATAGTAGTGATTAGCATATAGATTAGCAAAATTTTTCTCTGAAAATTTATTGTGCTAAATCTTTCATACTCCCATTTTTAACAAAGCATATTGCAAAATCTTCTTCTCATACTCGTTTAAATTACATATCTTTGAGAGAGATTATTTTCGTGGGTATTAATTTATTCTCTTTGTAAGCTAACAACTCTCCCATAGTTGCATTTGTTGATTGTTGATTTTGGAGAATAGCTTAAAATTTTTCCTATGGTATTTTACTTATAAATATTAGATTGGGAAAAACTTTTCATTGGATTAAGAACTTGCATCTTTATTGCAAGTTTCATAAGCTTGCTTTATGTTTTGATAAAATCATTTTTAGCAAGTTTAAACACTAATATCCATTGTTCTAGATATTTGAAAAATATTTTTAAGATATTTGCTTAGGGTTCTTGAGATGCTTTGAATATTCATATTACAAATACATTATCTTGAAATCAAAGGTCTCACTCCCATATTTACATATTGACACACATATTGTTGAGAGTTAATACATTGGTTAACGAAATCTCACTCGAGCTTAAATCCTTATCATCTGTGAGTACATATTCATTTGGGCTATATTGTGGTACATATTTGCTTGTGTTAAAAGCATTTGAATTTTATGCAAATTTCATATTCATTGATTGTATTCCAAGCGTGGCCTGAGGGAGTGTTGATCTAGCTCGTAAGGATCGATAGGGCCTTCTCCACCTCGTAAGGAGAGTTTGTAAAGGTTGATGTCAGCCTTGGTGTAATTTTACTTACTTGTAACCGGTGTCACTCCTCCCGTTAAGTGAGCAATAGTGGTAATCCTTGGGCTTGCGAGCCGAGGCGGGGACGTAGGCACATTTTCCGAACCCCGATAACATATTTGGTGTCACCTATACTTTCCTTGTTTTATATTCTGCTTTGTGCTTGGTTTAATTTCCTTACTGAATATACTACATATCTAGTTGACATGTTATTGTTTTTGGTTAAGAGATACTGGAATTGCTTTGCATGTGTTGAAAATTAATAGATATATCATCTCTGCAATTTCATACATATTTAGATTGCCCCTAGGTTTTGTAATACTATTGCTGGATTAGTTGAACCTTGGAAGAATTTTTAAATCTCTAATTCACCCCCTCTTGGGATTGCACAAAAGTGAACACCATGTTCATCAAAAAAAATTTCAACATCTTTATTTTTAAATTCTCCACCTTAATCACTTCTAATGTGTAGAACGCCATACCCTTTTTCATTTTGAAGCTTCTTACAAAGGTTAGCATTTTACATACTTCATCCTTGGAAGATAGGAATAATACCCAAGTAAATCAGGAGTAGCCATCAACAATAACAAAAGCATATTGCTTTCCTCCTAGGCTTTATGTTTTAGTAGGTCTGAAGAGGTCAAGGTGAATTAGTTCTAGTGGCCTACTAGTGGAGATGTGTTTCTTCTTCTTAAAACTTGTCTTGATTTGCTTTGTAAGTTGGCAAACATCACACACCTTGTCTTTTATAAACTTTGTGTTAGGTAGACCCTTGACTAAGTTCTTTTTAGCTTATTTGGACAACAGGTCCATGCTAGCGTGCCCTAATCTTCTATGCCACAGCCAACTAGCTTCATTTAAAGCTCTGAAGCATTTAACTTCTTAAGAAACTAGGTTTTTAAAGTTTATGCAATATACATTTTCGTCCCGGTTTGCAATAAACAAGGTTTCATTCTTTTCAGTATATTCAACTATGCATTTATCCTTTTTAAATGTTATATCAAAACCCTTGTCACTTAGTTGACTAATGCTAAGTATATTATGCTTTAACCCTTTTACCAATAAAACATTATCAATTACCAAGGAAGGTTCCTTACCGACTTTTCCAATGCCGATAATTCTACCTTGAGCATTATCTTCGAAAGTGACATGTCCACCATCCTTTAGTGTCAACAATGAGAACTTAGACTTATCCCCAGTCGTATGCCTTGAGCAACCACAGTCTATGTACCATTCGTATTTTGATGGGGTGGACCTAAAACATACCTACAAAAATGGATTTAAGATATTACTTTTGGTACCTAAATCTTCTTAGGTCTTTTTAAGTTTGTTTTAGTTTCATTTTTGACTCTTTATACCTTTTTTGTTTTAACATTCTTTCTTTTGAATGGACATTCAAATTTTATGTGTCTCTTCTCCTTATATAAGAAGCACGCAGTGTGTTCTTATGCATTGGTTGCAGATGTGTTTGCATAATTTTTTGAAGCTTTTAGAAAGTACCCCATGTAGAGGTTCCGTTTCTTCTTGTTTTTAACTCTATTGAATCCTATGCCTTCCTTATCCAAGGACATTCTTTGTGATCCAACTAGTTTATCAAAATTCTCCTTTTCTCTAGTAAAATTTTAAATAATGTTAGTTTGATCCTCACCTTTACTTTCAAGACAAAGTATTTCTGAATCTTTTATTCCTTTACAGTTGGCTTGTAGCTTTGCTAGTTCTTTAACCATCTATTTTATTTTACTTTCAAGTTCATCAATAACTAAGTCCTTTTTTTTTTCCAGCCGATTTAGATAACTCTAGTTAGTTTATTAAAATTTCATTTTGTCATTTTAGTGTAATGTTTCTCTTGGACACTTTTATGCAGTGAGAATAATTTTGCTTGAATTTCATTATACGAAGGCATGCTCTCACATAAGTCATTAAAAGATTTACCACTAGATTCTACAGGTGAGTTTGAATAAGAATTTACCTCGTCATATCTCACCATGAAGCACAGGTTGGCTATTTCTTGATCACTTAAATCGCTTTCTAAGCTACTTAAGCTAGAGTCATCCCAAGTTGTTGCTTTCATTGCTTTCTTTTTCTTCTTAGCATCTTTATTAAGCTTTGAACAATCAGACTTAATATGTCCTACCATTTTATAGTTATAACAAGTCCGGGGCTTAGCCTTTGTTTCTTTCTTGCTTGATTCACCTTTATTTATTTTAGTCCCTCTGAATTTTCTAGCAAATCTTTTATTCGTTTTTTAAGAATTTGCCTAGAATTCTTAAGAACTTACATAAAAAATTTTTTAAAACATAGGCTAAACATTTTTCATATATGTTAGGAATATTATGTTGTTGGATTTGTGGCTCATATTGAGTGGAACACATCCACTGGGAAAGCATGGTGAAGCAAAGAACAAGGAAGTAGGATGCAAGATGAAATCGTTTGCTGTTTGGTCAACGGTTTACCCTCGATAGATAATCGTCGATGATTTTAGTCTGCAGATTCAGCCTTGGTATTAAACCATCGACGATTGTATTGAAATTGTCGATGGTATTGTTTGGCGCTAAACACGGATTTTGAATCGAGAAGATTAATAGATTGGGGGATTTGGATGATTTTCCTCTAGGATTTACTACATGAGTATTTTAGATAGTTTCTAAGCCTTGTGTATGCATAGGGTTTATATATAAACAATATTTTTAACCATTGATTGTAGTTTTGATGATTGATAGCAAAAATTAGCCGCTTGCTCCCGTGGACGTAGGCACATTACCAAACCATGTAAGTTCTTGTGCTGTGTGTCTTTATTGCTTTCCTTTATTCTCTTTGTGATTAATTGTTTACATATTGTTTGTCATCGGTTGATGCATTGCATGTTTCGATTTAATTTGTGTTTTAGCTATGAATTGGTGTATACTCTTTGCACAAAAAATTGGTGTAAGAGCTATTGGCTGCAATGGATGGGATTTCTTCGGTGAAGTTTGATGTTGTTAAGTTTAATGGATCAGAAATTTTCGAAGTTTGGTAGAGTAAGGTTAAGGACTTGATGGTGCAGTAAGGTATGGTGAAGGCACTATATGGAAAAAATTTAGAAGGCATGGATAACATGAGTTGGAAGGAATTTATTGACCTTATGGGTCATATCCCATTTTGATTATGACAAATCCAAGATATCTCACTTGTGCATGTTGTGTTTAAAAAGATATCTCTTTTAGGTGGCATGAAAAGTGGAGATACTATCAGTGCCATAAGAGCCCAAATATTACATCACCAAAGTTATGGCATGGCATTATGAGAAGCAAAGCATGAAGACAATTCATTTCCATTTGTAATTGCATCTACTATTTGGGACTGTAATAGTACATTTATGGATGATGGGAATGGTTGCTTAACATGGACCCTAGATTGACCTTAAGGAACTCATGCTTTCACAAAAATCCTTTCCCCAAATTATTAAACATTTGCAAGGAGTTTTCAAATAAGCTTAGGCCAAAAAGAAGACCAGAACTCATGTTTTATCTTGGCCCGGTCGACTGACCTCATCATGTACTAAATATCTCGATCAACAAAACTTGCCATGTGAGGCATGTTCTGTGAAGTCTCGGTTAACCGAACCATTTTCGTATTAAGATGGTCAGCCAACCGAAGGTCCTTGGGTGTCCGGTATATATAACTTAAAGTGACCCCGGCTGATCGAATCTACGTAAGTTAGGTTTTCGCCTTTGGCTCATCCAACCAGCTATGTCCTCGGTAGACCAACCCTTGAAAATAATTTGAATTGTTACTAAGTGGTCATCTGATCGGTCGTAGGCTCGGTCAACCGACCCTATTGGGTCTACTTTTAATCTAGACAGTTCAGCCGACTGGTATCTCCACTGAGCGACCAAACCTCTCGGGTTGCAGTTGTTTTTAAGTGCTAAACATGTTCACATTTGCAATTAATCTTTTTTTTTTTTTTAAATGTCAGTCGTGTCTCCAACGGTAATATTTTTGGGGGATTCTATATATACCCCATTCATTGGCTAGATTAGCAACTCGATTAGCAAATATTTTTCTCTCAAATTTTTGTGCTAACCTTAAAAGGTCTACACACATACAAAGCTTAAATTTTCACTCTCTCTTGTATTCTAACTTGTACACACTCATTTATAAAGAGAGCATATTCTCTCTCCTTCTTCATTTGCACTTTGATTGCAACTTGAAGAAAGGTTGAGTGTGTATTATTGTGAGCATTACATGTTATACTTCAAATCTTAAACTCTCTCACATACTTGCATTGTTGAATATTGATTTTTAGAGTGTTTTCTTAAGTTTTTCCCATTTATTCTATTCATAAATATTTTTTAGGAAAAACTATCCTTTGCTTGTGAATCTTGGCATCCTTATTGCAAGATTCAAAAGCTTGCATATTGTTTTTGATAAATATCTTTGGCAAGCTTGAAAACCCTAATATCTCCTTTGCTTCATATTTGAAGAACACATTTTGAGATATTTGCATAGGGTCTTAAAGACCTTTTGATAATACACTTAGTAATATATATTATCTTGAATCAAAGATCTCACTATCTCACATATATATACATACACATATTTTTTGAGAGTTGACATATAGCTTAACAAGATCTCACTTGAGCTTAATATCCCATCATTATTGAGTGTATTGTGCTTATTGTTGTACATCACCTGCTTGTTGTAGAAGCATCTCTTTAGTACACAAATTTGAATATTATTGTAATTCCCGACGTGTGGTCGGAAGAGGATTGCACTAGCCTGTAACATGCACTAGATAGTTCAGATCCAATTAGGAGAACCAAGAGCACCTTTCTAAGGTGTAGTTATAAAGGTTGGGGTCAGCCCTATAATCTAACCTGTAGTTTTTTCTCGCTCAATAAGGAGAGAAGATTGTAACCGGTGTCGCTCCACCCATAAGTGAGCATTAGTGGAATCCTCGGGCTAGTTAACTAGAGGTGGGGACGTAGGCACGGTTACTGAACCTCGATACATATCTGGTGTCACTTTACTTTATTTGCTTTCCATTCTTGTGCTTGCTTGATTATTTTTATTTACTAAAGTCATTGCATTAATCTTTAGATATTTATTTGTGTTTTTTTGGAAAATACTGGAAGTAAATACTTGTGTAAATTAATTGCTTGTTCATCTATTTATCAAAATTAATACTTGTTCTAGACAAACCCTAGGTTGCAAATTACTGATTGTGGATTTGAACCTATCTTAGGAGAAATTTTTAAATATCCAATTCACCCCACCTCTTGGGATTACTCCAATTACATCAGAGTTTGAAGCGAAGGTTGTAGCTACTATTAGGCTTTGTCTGGCCAATGTCGTGATGTATCACGTCATGGATGAGGAATCGTTGGTGGCAGTTTGGCTGAAATGGGAGAGTCGGTACATGTCCAAGTCATTAATGAACAAGTTATATCTTAAGAAAAAACTCTATGAGCTTAAGATGGCAGAGGGTTCGGATCTGAATCAACACATTAACATATTCAATCAGATCATTAGCGATCTGAAGTAGGTTGATGTGAAGTTTGAGGATGAAGACAAAGCATTGATGCTACTGAATTCTCTAGTTACGTATTGTATATATGAGAATCTTGTTATGGATCTAAAAGAGACTTAGGAGTTGTAAGATATCACTAGTGCCTGTTGAGTTTCCATCAGAGGAAGAAGGTTAGCGATGAGAATTCTCATGGTGAATGGCTTGTGGTGAATGGTAATCAGGCTTGTGGGAGAAGCAAGTTCCGAGGTGGATTGAGTAATAATAAGGATTGGTCCAATTCTAGGAAGATGAAGGACATACGCTGTTTTAAGTGTGAGAAAAAGGGGCACATAAAATTGGATTGTCTTGAGAGAAAGAAGGGGAATGCTGAAAATAAATAAGATTCATCAAACACAGCGAATGTAGTAGAAGAAGGAGATTTTGGGAGCAATGATGGTGATATGCTCTCAAATTCATCTGATTCAGATGGTCTCTCGAATGCTTGGATCTTAGACTCGGTGTGCTTTTATCATATGACGCCTAATAAAGACTGGTTCGCCACCTACAGATTGGTGAATTCTGGTTCTGCTTTGATGGGAAACAATGTTTCATGCAAAGTTGTGGGAAGAGGGAACATAAGAATCAACGTGTTCGATGGTGTGGTGAGGACATTAAGTGATGTTAGGCACATACCAGAGTTGAGAAAATGTTGACTCTATGAGTCTGATCCCGTTTTGATTATGACAAAACCAATGTTTCTCACCTGTGCACTAAGCTTCTTGAATAGGTTCATCCTTAGCATGCACTGATGGTAGGAACTCAAGGAGGTCATACGGATTGCAAAGATCATGCTTCAAATGTATGGCATCTGAAGAAGAGAAAGAATGAAGACCTATTTGATATTGTATTTGCATTCATTTTTTGCTTGGTCTATAATATAATATGGTCTGTAATAACTGCATCATACGCATGATAGGACTAACATGATAGGACTAAATGCTCAAGACCATAGATTGACCTTAGGGTGAAGGTTGACCAACACCAGATTTTTTGGACTAAGTCAAAACGACCTTACAAAGACCCTAGGTTCTTGCACAAATACTTAGAATAATCCCCACTATCAACTATGTAATCAGGGGCGAACTTTAAATCATAAATAGGACCTAATCTTAAAAGTTTAAGGGTTTCGGGTGACCGAACTTGTGCGTTGAAAACGCCTCGATCGACCGAACGTGGAAAAGTCAACAGTGTTGACCTGACTTCGGGTGACTGAACCAATTTGACCTAAGTGTCCCTGGTCGACCAAACTCAAATCTTGACTTTTTCTAACATCCTTGGGTGCCCGAACTCCACGATTATTTTGACCTCAGGTGACCAAATTGAGAAGTTCGGCAAACAGAACTTAGGTTCAGGCGACCAAACCTCAGACTTTTTGAAAAATCGCCTTGACCTCAACCACCCGAATTAAACCTCGAGCACATGAACTTCAAAAGTAGTTTTTCTGTATGTGAGTGTTCGGGCGACCGAACCTATAGCTCGGTCGACCGAAACTTTTAGGTTGCACATTTTTAACTGTGGTAATTAAGAGTAAATGGGGTTAAAAGGTCATTAAATATTTTGAAAAATTCCAATTAGGTCCCCAACGGTCAAAATTTTAAGGGTTCCTATATATACCACTTCATTTGACTTAATCAGAACCTGATTAACAAAAAGTGATTATAATTTTTCCTCTCAAAATTTTCATACTCTTTTGCTATACTATTTTCATTCTAAGCTCATATTTTTGAAAACCCTCATTCATACTCTCTTGCAAACATCTCTTGAGATTGAGTGTTGGTTTTATTTGTTCCCATCTCTTGCAAATCAATTACAAGATGGAAGGGAATTGATTGGAAGGGAATTGATTGTGGTTATTGCATACATTTTTAAAAATCCTTCCTTTAGAAAAGACTCTCTCATACACCTACATTTTGAAAAACTATTTTCTGAGAGTTTTTCTTGTTTGATCTTTCCCATAGTAATTAATAGATAAATATTTGATTGGGAAGATTCTGATTTTAGCTTGCTAGTCTTGGCATTCATATTGCAAGACTTGAAAGCTTGCATACACCATTTGATAAATCTATTGTAAGCTTAAACCCTAAAGTATTTGTTGTGATTGTATTTGATAAATTATCTATTTGATACTTGATTAGGGTTTTGAGGTATTCTTGGATATTCACTTGTTGAATACACTATCTTGAACTAAGGTTTTCAAGATCTCACCTGAGCATTAAATTCATATCATCTGTGAGTGCATATTTATTTGGACTATATTGTGGTACATATATGGTTGTGAGGAAGCGCTTAAATTGTATGCAAAATTTCATATTCATTTATTTTATTCCATGTGTGGTCTGAGGGGGTTTGATCTAGCTCGTAAGGATTAGTTGTTAGGGCCTTCTCCGCCCCGCAAGGAGAATTTGTAAAGGTTGAGGCCAGTTCTGGTAATTTGACTTGGTTGTAAACGGTGCCGCTCCACCCGTTAAGTGAGCAATAGTGGTAATCCTCAGGCTTGCGAGCTAAGGCGGGGACGTAGGCATAGTTGGCCGAACCCTGATAACATATTCGGTGTCACCTTTTCTTTCCTTGCTTTATATTCTTCTTTGTGCTTGATTTAATTTCCTTACTGAATATACTGCGTATCTAGTTGACGTGTTATTGTGTTTGGTTAAGAGATACTAAAATTGCTTTGCATGTGTTGAAAATTAATTGATATATCATCTCTGTAATTTAGTACATATTTAGACTGCCCCTAGGTTGTGTAATATTGTTGCTAGATTAGTTGAACCTAGGAAGAATTTTAAATCTCCAATTCACCCCCCCTCTTGGGATTGCACCAAAGTCAACAGAAAGAATTTGATTTCATTGGTCACTTTAGACTCTAATGGGTTTAGTTACAAGTCTGAAAGTGGAGTAATGAAGATGAGTAAGGGAGTTCTAACTGTGTTGAAGGGGCAGAAAGTACTAGGAAATACCTATACAATGTTACGTACTATAGTTGTAGGTGGAGCTGCAGCTGTAGAATCTGAGTCAGACAGTATTGTTTTGTGGCACATGTGGTTAGGGCATATAGGTGAGTGTGGAATAAAAGAGCTTCATAAGAGAAATATTTTGAAGGGGGTCAAATCATGCAAGCTGGATTTTTGTAGGTACTGTGTGCTTGCGAAATAGTCCAGTTCATGGCAGCCACACACAAGACAGAGGGAATCCTCGATTAAGTGCCTCAAGTCAAACAATAGCACGAAATACACAAATTTGAGCTTCAAAGAGTTATGTGAGTAGCATGGCATACAGAGACATTTTACAGTATGCAAGACACCACAACAAAATGGTGTGGCGGAAAGGATGAACCAAACCCTAGCTAAAAGGGCTCGGTGTCTCAAGTGGAATGCTGGGCTTGCTAAGAATTTTTAGACTGAGGAGCTGAGTATGACTTGTGTATTGGTTAACTGATCACTAAGGGCATCACAAAATGGGAAAGTTGCTGAAGAGGTGTGGACAGTTAATGAGGTAGACTACTCTGGTTTGAGAGTATTTGGGTGTCCGACCTATATGCATATTCTTGGTGAGGAGAGATCAAAGTTTGAGGCAAAGTCTAGATGGTGCATCTTTCTTGGATATGAGAAAGGTGTGAAAGGGTTCAAGTTGTGGGATCTGGTGGCAAACAAAATGGTGATCACTAGAGATGTATTTTTTGATAAGAAAGTCATGTTGTGGCATACTCAGGAAGAAGAAGAGAAACAAGTGTTAGAAAACTACAGCAACAAGGAGCATGTGGTGTAGGTGGAGTTAGAGACTCAAGATGGAGATGACAATGTTCATGATGCAGGAAGTTCTAGCTCGGGAGAATAGCAGCAACATCGCAGTATAGCTGTAGATAGACACAGAAGCCCTATCCAACCACTGCCTAGGTATGATTTTGATGATCTAGCATCTTATGCACTTATCACTAGTAGTGGGGATCTTACTACCTTTTAGGAGACAGTGCACAGCCAAGAGAAAAGTAGTTGCATGGGAGCTATAGTGGAAGAGATGGAATCACTGCATAAGAACCAGACGTGGGATTTGGTGGAGCTTCCAACAGGGAAGAGGGCAATAGGATGCAAGTGGGTATACAGGAAGAAAGAAGCGGTTTCAGAAAAAGAGAGAGGGAATTTCAAGCCTCGGTTGGTAGCAAAGGTGATTAAGTGTCAAATATTGCATAATTAGGTATTTAAATGTGTTTATTGGTTATTGAAAATGGATTAAATGCTCAAGTTATGCACATTATTTTAATTAAGCTTAATTAATAACCTTAGGACTATTATTCTACTTTTACTGTTGGCCTAACATTGCTTTCGAACCTTATTTTGATGATAAAAAATAAAGGTAAATTTAACATGTTGTGGTTTAAGTGATGATGTTTCAGGAAATCAAGTATATGAAGTTCAAAAGTTCAAGTATCATGAGTTCAAGATCACAAGTGTCATTAAATGTTCATACACCAAACAACAAGTGATCAAAAGGAAGCTTAAAGGGACAAAGACAAACAAACCTTATGAAAGAATAAAAGGATATTGAAGCTCAAGACAAAATGGACTCAGAGCAAAGATATACAAGAAGACTTCAAGTTTAGAAAGTTTTAAAGTCTTAAGGAAGTCTTGTGTAAGTACTTCATTTAAATATCAAAATGAATGCTTTGAAGCTCATTAGGGTTATTCATGGACTTAGAGACCTTATTTTGAAAATCCTTGAAAATATCTTTCTAAAGTATCAAAACAAGTTGGCACGAGTTTTTGGAAACAAAGTTAAAAAACAGTGTTTTAACTGTTCAGGCGACTGACCCTTGTCTCGTCAGGCGACTGACAATTTTTTGGAATTAAATTTGGAAGACAGTATAGGCTCAGACAATTGATCCTGTTCTGACCTTGAAATTATGCTGTATGTAAAGATCAGGTAACTGATCTCGATGAGTTCAAGCGACTGACCTTCGTAAAGGTTAGTTTAAAACAACGCTTAAATGTTTCCAAAATGAGTTGCTCGTGCCCCAATCTTTTTCAAACTTGGGAAACACTCCAAGTAACTTGGGTAATACGAAAATATGACTTTTTTAATTCTATAAATACATGATTTCTCAAATCAAATTGAATACCAAGAATTGAAAATCTGATTTCAAGCCTATATTGCTCATACTCTCTCAAAGCCTACTTGCACACATCTACTTGCTGAGATTTTTTTGAGAATTACTGAGTTATTGTTCACCTATCTCTAAGCACAACTTTTGGGTTTTGAATCAATCAAAGAAAGATCCTGGTAATATACTCTTTAAGCTTCAATTCTATTCTTCATTGATATTTACATTGAAGTATATATTGATTAGTTGTGCTATATCTTGTACTAATTTTTTTTGTTTGAGAGTAATTCTTATACTCAAGAAATTGTTCTTGTTTTCTTGTATTCTTGATAGTTTGGGGCTGTTGAATTGTTGTACCGAGCGAGCGGTATCGTTTGAAGAGGAGGGCTCTAACCTATTGAATGAGTGTTGCAACAGTTTGCTCCGCCTGAAAAGGAGTGTTATAGTGGAATCCTTAGGTGGTGTGCCTAAGGTAAGGACGTAGGCGGGTATAACCGAACCTCGTAAGAACTCGGTCTCACTCTCTTCCCATACTCTTTAATTTTTTGCACATATAAATTGCATGGTTGTTTATTTAAGTATAGGAAACTAAATTGATATTGAGAGTACGTTAATTAATCTTTTGCGAAAACCTTAAGGGGAGTATGTTAATTAATTGTTTGCGGAAACCTTGATTAAAGGAAGTGCATTAATCAAGGAACCTTTATTTAAATAACTTGTGGATTGTGTTGATTTATTGATTGATTGATTAGGTGTTGGTTTAAATTACTGTAAGATCAAGTTGATACACTTTCCAATTAAGATTTAAAACTGAATTTAATTTTCTGCCGTAATTGAAATTCAAAACCATCATTGTATGATTGCTAAGAATAAAATAAGTTGAAAATGAATTTATCAAAAGAATTTAAATAAATTTTTATAAATCCAATTCAACCCCCTTGAAATTACACCTTGTCATTTACCTGTAAATTTAGGAGTACTTACATTTAATTATTGCAGGATTTTATCAGAAATTAAAAGGAGAAACCAAAGGAGATAAAAATGTTAGAAAAGCCGTGCAGAAAATTAAAGGCATTCGGCAAAGGGGAATTCAACGGACAGCAGCTCGTGAGGCCCGAATTGCACGAGCCGTGCGCTGAAATTAGCATTGAAGGCAGCTGTTCATAATGAGCTTGGAGAGCTGGGCTGTGAAATTTGAATAAAGGCGGCTGGGCTTTGCAACATTAAGGAGGAAGGAAAATAGGATTTGGAAGCTAGGGAACTGGTGCGCGTAAAGAAATTCAGGGCAGCCATGAGCTCCTAAAAAGAACATTGGAGGAGCAGTCTCGCAAATACAAAAGGGGGTCTTCTTTTCTCCAAGCTGTGGGGCCCGTGATTGGGTTTTGGCCAATCACAGCATGGGATTGGGAACAAGCAGCCGTAGGTTTGTGGAGGAGTGTGCTGTGCAATAGAAAAAGAAAGAGCTGCTGTGCAGCGGCTTGGGAGGCACGAGCTGCTGGGAAAAGGAGGAAGCTCCAAGTCGCGAGATTTAAAAGGACAACTAGCGTGAAGGTGACGCGTGGCACAAATTTCGTAGCACAAAGTTGCGAGATTTGTCTTTGAAATGGCTTGGCGTGTGACACGTGGAGAATCTCGCAGGTCTATCTTGCGAAATTTGTTTCGTCTGCTCATATCTCTCCTGAGCGCTCAAAAGACAACCGTTTGCAGAGGAGAAAGCAGATTGCAGAGGTTGCAGGTGATTGTTCGCGAAGCTTGTAGTTGACCGTTCGGGTGCAGATGACCGTCGGGCGAAGGGGAGGCTATTTAAGGGAGAAGATGAGGTAGGTATTTTTTATTGAGTAAAAACATGAATTTCATTATTTTACTTACTAAGAAATTTATTGCATTGAGTTGGATTTATTTCATAACTTCATTTGGATTATTTCGATTCATTGCTGCATGTAGACAAAGGTTAGTTTTAATTTATTTGCTTTTTTATATATATTTTTTCATGTTATGCCTGTTGAATTTATTACTCGCATACATAATACTAAGAAAATATTTTGTAATAATTAGTAGCTGTTAATGTATATCTAATATTTACAAGTTAAAATTACTGTATATTGGCATGACATACATTTTGAGAAATTCGGATTCCCCATCTTCATATCTGTTTGAAACAATAATAATATTAATAAAATAATTTTATTTTGTAATAATTAGTAGGTGAACTTTGCATAATTGAACTGAGATGTTACGTACAACATTATTATGTATATTTAGTTAAATTGAAATTAAATTGCAAAATCTCAAAATTAGTGTTTGTGTTTTTAAAATTTGCTAAACAATGAATGATGTTTTGATGAATATCAGTTTAATAAAACCCACTAGTTGTGTACAAATTTGTTTGACATGCGTATTCTTATACATATATATATATATATATATATATATATATATATATATATATTCTTGAATGCAATACTATTTTTTAATTGACTTTAAGGTGTTCAACATATATTTTATAGTATATTATTCATTATTTATAATATATAATGTAAAATCTATTTTATTATGAAGGAGCATAATTTATTGTAGATTAAAACAGAACAGCCCTTTAAAAGAAATGGTGGATGCCTACATAAAAAAATTTATGAACACAAATTTAAGTGACATTTGATTAAAATAAGTTGATCTCTCAGTGTAGATTGACAAAGTTAAATTATTCTTTCTATGCATAATTTTATTCACAAGATAAAAAAGCATTAATCTTTTTAAGAGGTGCAACCATTGTGATGGTTTCAAAGTTGGCCATACACTTTTTAGTAACAGCACTAGTAGCTACTAAAACTTGAAATATATTTAATAAGCATAATTTCATAAAAAAGAATTTCACGCCTTAATACTAATTTCTGTCATTTTAAAATTGAAAAATGATATTAACATTCAAATTTGTGTGTACTTTTGAAGCCTCAAATTTTTAATTGAAGTCAAAATTTAAAAAACCTAGTTCCTACCTTCCTCCTCATCCCAAGCCATTAAGCATTAACCTCACAAATTAGAGAACAATCTAACTTTAAGCATAGGTTTACCACTATTTATATATTAATTTAACTATATATATATATAACAATGAACACTTATAAGTATTTTTATTTATGAACAAACATTCACAACTACTCTCATGCTTATTCCTCAACCGCAAACAAACCTCTGTAAAGCCAAACTTTAGATCTTATCATTTTAAGTTTATTGTTATTTGACCAAACTCATAATCAACAAATCCATTTATTTAGAAAAATATGTTGTAAAAGAAATATTACCATTGTCATCATTTTTAGTTATGTAATTAACAAAACTCTTTCAAATAAAGGTACAACTATAAATAATGCGTTGTGTTGTGCTTCAAAGGGTTAACTAGGGTTCGTAAAAAATAAAAACAGTGTTTCAATTTTTGTGGTTCATATTTTCTAACACATGATTTTTTTTTTCAACACCATTACTTTGTCAAACATTTTCTTATACAAGTAGTATTAGGACAGTCACTTTTATTATAAATATAAAAAATATGTTGTTATCAAATGAATAAGTCTTTTTTCTTTCAGGACTGATGCAGTGATGTGAATTGCATACTGGTAGAATCATAGGTTCTCGCATGCTCAAACTATGTTATTACATTACTTGCAAACGTTTCAGGGTCATTGTAAAAATGAGTAAATGTTCAAATTACAGACGACATGCTACCGAAATTTCGATAGAAATTTTCCCAGAAAAGTCATAAATGCATGAAAAAATATTTTTGAAGTGATGAGTAAAATATTTAGAGAAGATTGCGTGCGCATGAACATAGTGAAAATAATTCTTAATTACTATTGACTTAGCATATCACTTATACATACAATTGTTGTTTTGCGTAGGTCTTTTATCTTTCCCGATCGTCAACCTAAATGGCAGGAAGTTCAAGCAGTACTCCGGTGACAATATTGTTGTACATAGGGGGTCAGATTATAACCGGAAAAATCGGTGTTAGTTATAGTATTCCACCAGTTCGACCTATTCAAATTGGTCATAGGTGTAAATTAACTAAATTGTATACGAAGATATTCAAGTATTTTCATATTGATCCAAATCAATATGCATTTCGGGTAACCGCAAGATACCCGATTCAAGGGTATCATGATACAGTCCTTTATGAGGCTGTTCCCGTAACTGATGATTACGATCTGCGCATTGTGTTGGATGCACACTGCGTAGGGATGACATATTTGACTGTGCAATTATATGTTGAAAACATTCCTTACATAGGTGTCGCCGTGGATGGGCAGTAGGGAACGTCTATTGAGCATGTGGTTGAAGCAGAGGAAGAAGATCTAGAGCTATACATGAGTACAGATGTTGGTGGGATGCCTGTTGTGGATATGAACGAAGATCCGGGATCATCGTTCGAGCCGCAGATGTACGAAGGACCTATTATTGACACGGATGATCATGGTGTTTGCGAAGAAGTTCCAGAAGAATAACCAGGATCGTTGTTTGCCATTGCAAACAATGCATTAGATGAGGGGATGAACATCACGAATGATGTTCATTTACAAGATGACACATACGAGCAGGAAATTGGTGAAGGGACAAACGAGTTCCCCAATGATGTCGACCCACCCCCCAGTGAAACGAATGATGCCACGTATAACGTCGAGTTCATGGACGAATCTCCTATGTATGGTGTAATTGACGTAGATGTTGCAGATTTGTCACGTGGTGAGGAGTTTCCTATATGGGTAACTAGTTGAGATGAATCGTCAGAGCTGAGTAAAGGGATGCTATCGGGTCGAAAGATCAGTTGATAGCTGCTGTACGAATATACCACGCTCGAACGCACCATGACTTCCACGTCGTGCAGTCGACCCTACTGTTATGGGTTGTTAGGTGTAAAAACTTTAATTGTAGTTGGAGACTATGTGCGATGTATCGTCAGAAACACCGATTTTTTGAAATCACTCAATATGGTGGTCCACACACATGCTTGAATGAACTTCTCTTGCAAGACCATAACCAAATCATGTCGTCCCTCATTGCTAGGAAGATCGTGAATATGATAAGGGGTGATGCGTCGACCTCAATCACTACATTAAAAGAATTCATAGATTGTCATTTTGGCTATTCCATCTCATATAAGAAGATTTAGTTGGGCAAACAGAAGGCAATTGCCCAAGCATTCGGCGATTGGGAGATGTCTTATTAGACTTTGCCTAGGTGGATGGAAGCAATGTGCACGTATAATTCAGTACTGTTGTCAAGTGGAGGTGGAATCCTATACTAGGTAGCGATTAGACCGTAAAATTTGTATGAGTATTTTGGTCGTTCGCCACATCTATTCAGGGTTTTCCCACTGTCTTCCTGATATATGTGTAAATGGGACACACTTGTACGGTAAGTACAAGGGAAAACTCCTTATTGCGATGTGCCTGGATGCAAATAGGCAAATATTTCCCCTTGCATTCGCTATTGTGCAAGAGGAAAGTTTGGACACATGGAATTGGTTTCTGTGTTGCCTTCGTTCCATTACCGATAGGGACGACATTTGCCTTATATCAGATAGGCATCCAGGGATCCTCGCTGTAGTGCATTGCAATCCCGATTGGCAACCACCACGTGCCCACCACCGATTCTGCCTTCGATACGTGGTCAGCAACTTCAGCATGAAAGTGCACAGTGTCAATCTTAAGCGAATGACTGAGCGAGCGGGAAGGGAACATCAGGTAAGAAAGTTTAACATGTGGATGGAGAGGATATAAATGAGGGTGGGGAACCTGCGAAGACGTTTTTTGATCAAATCCCTCCTCATATGTGGACTCAGTGCCACGACGGTGGCAGAAGGTATCGGAACATGATTACTCACCTCGTCAAATGTTTCAACACCGTCCTGAAGGGCGCTTGTAGCCTCCTAATCACTGCCATTGTGTAACTGATATTTTATCACGTTGCACATTATTTTAATAGCCGATGGGAAGCTGCTCGTAACGCAATATCAAGAGGAAATGCATTCACTCCTCATATATTGCTAGCGATGGAAAGAAGGAAGTTGAAGGCAATCGGACATCGCGTGACGACGTTCAACCGGTCTAGGGATACTTTTAGCATCATGACTGCACAGTTGGGACCTCGTAAAGGAAACGACGTGCAAACCCTACATATTCAGGATATGCATGAATGCTCGTGTGGGAAGTGGCAAGCGTTACACTTTCCATGCTCCCACCTTCTCGCTGCATGTGCGGAGACACGACTGAATGCTATGTAGTACGTTGAGTTATGTTGGAGCACCGCCAAACACTATACGACATATGCAGCAGATTTTCATCCAATTCTGCATGAGGTGTACTGGTCAGCATCCTCTTTGCCAACTATACAAGCAAATCCAGCGTATGCTCGACATAAAGGTCATTCTAGGAGCTCCCGTATACGCAATGAGATGGACGCAAGGGAATGTAGGAAGAGGAGCACATGCAGTATATGTCATCAAGAAGGACATAATCACATAAGGTGTCCGAGAAGGACCCAACCCGAGGATGTAGCTGGACCGTCGCGTTGATTTCGTAGGCAGTTTGGGACTTATTCAGACCCTTTTTTTTTTTTCATATACTTATTCTAATGCGATGATGCATTTTATAGGATTGATCTAAGGTCGTTTGATCCGAGCATATTGATGATGGGCGATGATCACTGGGCCAGCTGAGCGTGGGCTGATGGGCACGCCAACCCCCTATTTTGCCGAGGGGGCATGCAGTTTGCGGAGCATTGGTTGGAGGCAGACCCCCGCATCATCCAGCTGATACGCGATGCAGGGTTTTATGGCATTTATCAGATTGCCCATATACAGCTCGATTGGCATCTCGTCATAGCATTGGTGAAGCGATGGAGACCCGAGACACACACGTTCCACCTACCTCATGGCGAAGCAACTGTCACACTACAGGACGTCGCTATTTATTTGGGTTGCCGATTGATGGGCGAGCCGTGACCGGTCGCATTGCCGGACTAGTGGAGGGACCTACAGACCGTTAGGGTCGACTCGCCCTGCATACTATGTGTGAGCGTTTGTTAAGGTTTGTTCCACCTAGCAGCAAGTTGGTTGGTACACGCATCCATATGCGGTTCCTCGAGGGGGATGCATTTTGTCAGCTCCTGGTAGATGCAGATGCACGAATGATAGCATGCCACGCACGAGCCCACTTGTTGCGTTTGATTTGTGGGGTGATCTTTGTTGATGTTTCGGGCAACTATGTGCATATGATGTTCTTTCCACTCATTGAGGACTTCGAAGTGTGTCACTCGTATAGTTGGGGGTCCGCTACTTTGGCGTGGTTGTACAGGGAGATGTGTCGTGCCGTTCACCACTCGAAGACATAGATTACTAGCCCCATTCGCCTACTCCAGGTTTGGGCCTGGGAGAGATTTCCTTCCTTCGTGCCTACGCGGTGAGGTTTCCTACAGATTCAGAGGGGTTAGGACGGTCATACGGTTGATCCTCTCCCACTCACATACCGGTTAGTACCAATTTAATCTATCCCTCCTCATTCACTCTATAAGTATTACGAATACTAATTCTTAATACATACTAGTCGTTGCATTCGGAAACTTACGATTTCATCTTATACAGATGGAGGGACGACTTGAGGGCACCGATGGTTGTGCTTCACACATTACCCTGGTACAGGTTCGAGTTGGACATGCATCGGGAGTATGAGGTATAAACCAATTAAAGTATAGCACATGATATTCTTTCTTTCTTTCAATTGTTTATAGTTCTCTTAACTTTTGGTTATGTCTAAGTGCGGTTTCTATGGTTGCCCTACACGGCTGAGATTCTAGCCGACCTGCCGCCTGAATATGCAGACGGGAGTGACCTATGGGTAGCCCGAGTGCCACTCATATGCTTTCATATTATTAAGTGGTCTCCCCAATCGAGTCATGCGACCGTTCGGGTATCGACAGGTCATTCTCACCCGATTTCTGATGTTGGGGGTAGATATTGTTGGGGATGACCTCCACGGCATGGATGGGCGCAGTCGAGGGGTCACAGACTGGTCGACTACGCACGCGATATTTGTCACTGCGTGGGAGCATCGGTGAGACTACATCATAGCAGGAGTGGCAGAGGACAGTTCGATGCGTCTAGATGACCCATACTTCACTTGATATAGGTCTATCACACACCGCTTCGTCGACAGGACCGCTGCTGTATATTTGAGCCTCGTAAAAAGAATTTAACCCACAACTCATTTTGTTATATATACGTTACGATTTGAATGCGATAATCAAATATTTTCATATCCTGCAGGCTGACATAGTCATTGAGGAAGACCAGATCTCGTCTGATCCTGCTATCCACCGATTGATGAGTGTTGCATTGGACCTCATCCACGAGGACGGTCGACGGATCCCAGCACGAGGAGGTCAACCTGATGTACCAGCATAAGGAGGTCGACCAGCTCCAGTACGAGGAGGACGACATACCTCCTCTAGTCGTCCAGTGACTCCCATCTCCTCGCCACCGGTCGTACAGGAAGAGTACATGTTCGGCTCGTCAGCGCCTTATGCGCCTTTCACTGCAGCTGAGTCGATGTACCCCCTATGCCGCCTCGTTCTCGTTCCGAAACATCGTATTAGTTCTCGCCACGTGCGCTTCATATGGATGATGATTATGTAATACCTCTTGGCGGAGAGGATCCACATCCAGGACGATGAGACAGGACAGCCACCACGACCCCGAAGACGACCTCGCTGCGGCACGAAGCAGTTTAGCATTATTTAATTGCATTTGATTTGTATGTATATCATTGATTGTTTTGATTTCATTTGTATAGTATTGATTATTTTTTTATTCTTTTGTATATATCATTGATCATTTTTATTTCACTTGTATGATATTTGATTATTTTAATTTCATTTGTATAGTCATGTGTCTAGTGCACACTTCATACTCTTGAAGATTATTTATATAATTTCTCAAATTAAATTGAGATGAATAAAATAACTTTTATTTAACTAAACAATGAAAGATTCGACCTTTGCTCCAAAGAATTAAATACTGCCAAATATAAAAAATGACACATAACAGTTATATATATGTTGCAACATGCAAATTGCGGAAGCTTTCACCTAAGATGACAATGGATAACAAATTTTTGTTATTTTAAGTTTGAATGGTATTTCTAAATTTGATTAACTAGTTTATTCTGGAATGAATTTGAACCTATAAATTCTAATTTGAATACTAAACAAAAAATTGAATATTGAAGATATGATTGCCTAGTTAAGTTCATTTCTGAAATTGAATTATCTTTTACTGCAAAATTCGTATCGCTAAAATTTGTATGGTATTTGGTTAATGGATTTTACTCTTGGCGATGTATTTAGTGTCGTGGGCAGTCAAAGCAAGATTACTTGTGTATTAAAAAAAAAATTAGAAAGATGCAATGAGAGTGATAGGTTGAAATTTTGAGCTACTAGAAGTTTTATGGGTTTATGAACAAAAGATTGGGAATGACAATAGTTTGTGAGCTTGTACATCAGCGAGAGGGAAAAAGTAAAATGTGAATGAACTGTAACATGTCTGTTTCGTATACATACATAACCTTTACATGTGTGCTTGTGAATCTGTATGAGCATACATAATGTTTTTGTTGTTGTGGTTGCTTGAGGTGTTATACTATTGATTTTGTTGAATCCTTCACCCTAATTTTGATCAAGAAATGCACGATGTATGCAAGCATGAAACTTGCTAGCATCTTGCTTAGCGTGCACTTTGTTTTATTTTGTGAGTGTATGAATGTGAGGGGTCTATTGTGTCGGTACAAATGCAACAGTATGATTCAAAATTTTGGGTTCATTTTGGGGAAAAACTTGTTTTGATATAAAATTTGATTTATGATTTTGTTACTAAATTTAGTTGTGTAATTTATAGAACATGTAATAGACTGTAATAGCTTTATTTTGATTACAGGATTTTGTTACTAAAATTTTTTGTCCTTTTTTTTCGTAACAAATCACTGCAAAAATTTACAAATTTTCCTATGCACTATGGAACAATACGTCAAGTGGCCTGAATGATATTCTTAAACTATTTTAATTTTGACTCTCCTTATAATAATTTTATTTTGACTTATGCACGAATCAAAATGGTCATAATCAATTCAAGTTCCCGGTATAATTTTTTTTTTCAATAAATCAGTTTTTTTTTTTTTAAAATTAAACTAATTTTAGACCCTAACTCTTAATTTATTTAAAACAGGAAAAAAGTCCAATAGCTTAAACTCCTAATCTCAATTGGATTTTAAATTGATGAAGCACCCATGAATTTTTAAAGAATACCTTAAATTAATCCATATATTATATTGAGAAATATATAAATATAAATATATATATATATATATATATATATTATATTCATTAAAAAAATGTATCATTATTACAGAGACAAATCTCGCAGCTTGGTACTGTGAGATTTCGCCACGCGTCACCTTCTCGCTTGCTGCTCCCTTTAAATCTCGTAGCTTGGAGTTGCAAGATTTGCTCCCCTTCGTGCCATGCGTCACTTTCCCGCTGGCTGCTTGCTTTAAATCTCGCAGCTTGGAACTGCGAGATTTTCCCCTCCGTGCCATGCGTCACCTTCCCAGCGGCCCATCAGTTTAAATCTTACAGCATCAACCTGCGAGATTACGTGAGCATTAGTTTGGGAAATTTTTTCCCAATCAGAGTATTATTTAATATTTTATTTATTTTTAATAATAAAATGGGAAAAAACTCATACCTTTCCTCTCCTCTCTTCACTCTCCTTTGTTTTTTTATTTTAAAGTTTATTTTGATACAATGTTTTGATTATTTTATTGTTGGATTAACTTGTATTTTATTTTATTGTTGGAATGGTTACTTAATTAGTTTTTTTTTTTTTTTGATTACATAAGAACTCCAACCACCAACGAGCCATTCAGACTCCCTGATGCGGTACCGAACCTTAGTTTCTTATCTTTTAGTTATTGTTTTAAATGGTTCAAGGTTAGATTAATTAGTTTTTTTTTAGTTTTAGCATACATTTAGCTTATTTTTTTGAATAATTTATTGTGGAATTAATTAGTGTCTTTGTCTTTTATTTTATTGTCCTATCATTAGATTAGTTTGCTTCTTTATTTTTAACTGTCCAGTTATTTTAGTGTCTTGAATGAGTCATTGTTAGTTAAATTTGTTCTTTTAATTTGTTGCCTTTAATTGATTTTTGCAATGATTTATTGTGGGATTAATTTGATATGAAAATTTTGGATTGCAAATATGAATATGAGTGGCTAAGTTTTACAACTTGGGTTGCGGTTCAATGTCGGTTGCTTTCCATGATTGATTAGGTTTCCTTCGATGTTAGTATTAAACTTTGATTTGGCTAAAACCAGAAATTGAAGACATCATTGATAAATCGTTTGCTCTTATTTCTTATTTTGTTATTGATGTTAGACACAACAAAACCTTGATTTAATCTAAGATTTTTATCAAATAATTTTTACATGAATTTTGGTTGATGCTTAGTGAGAGTACTTATTTTATTTCATTTGGACTTGGCAAATTTACTTGAGCTTAGGTTTGCATATTTCGTCTTATTAATGTCTTGATTGAATTAACAAGAAGAGGAATAAAGCCTAAGAAATTAGTAAATGGTGGAAGCAAAAGGATATTGAACCCGTAACCCAAGTGTTTGATAAATTGTGTCAGTAAATCTGTTTTGTTTTGGCTGCATTATTGGACTTATATTTTTGGAATCTTGGTAAAAGTTCAATCTCATTTTAACATTTTCTCGAGTATTTCCCCATTTGTTTATTGTTTTCATAAACATAAAAAACCAAAAAGAATTTTACATAACATTTTACATCATCAGATTTTCATTAAAATTTCACAAATACTTTGATAATTAGTGGTCATTGTGGAATACAATCTTGGACTTATCCTTTATACAACTTGACACTTCTACACTTGGAAGCACATTTCAGAACGAGTCAAAAAAGTTACTCTCAAAGGAAAGGAGTTTATTAAAATGAAATCTTCTCCCTTGTGATCAGACACACTTCTATCAATGTAGTGTTGGGATTGGTGGCGCATTATGACATGCATCTAGAGTAGATAGACGTAAAGACAGCGTTCCTCCATAGTGATTTGGAGAAACTAATTTACATGTCATAGCCAGAAGCGTTTTGCCAACCTGGATATTAGCACTTGGTTTGTAAACTAAAGAAGACTATTGGAATTGGTGTATTCCCAATAGGGGGGGGGGGATGAATTGGAATTTTAAAACTTATTTCTAGGTTAAATCAGATATCATTAATACAGAACCTAGGGTCTTTCTAAGCGTATACCATTTGCGTAAATAAACATAATATGCAAAAATTAAATCATACACAACATTCACAATATATCAAATATAACATACATGTGCTGGAATATAAAGTGCTGGAAGTTAAATGTAGACACACGATATGTTATCGGGGTTCGACATTATTACCTACATCCTCGCCTTAGCTCACAAGTCCGAGAATTCTACTAATGCTCACTTATCAGGTGGAGCGACATCGTTTACAATACTAGGTAAAATTACTAGGGCTGACCTCAACCTTTACAACCGATCCTTATGGGCTAGATCAACACCCCCTCAGGCCACGCTTGGAATACAATAGATCAATATAATTTTGCGTACAATGAAAGGTGCTTCTAACACAAGAATTTTTGTACAATATTATGATCCAAATATGCACTCACAGATAATAAGAATATATGATCAAGTGAGATTTGATTAAACAAGATTTGAACTCTCCAAAGATGTATATAAACGTGTGTATACGTGAGAGTGATTACCTTTGAGTTAGAATATCATAATCAGTATATAATCAAAGGATCATGAATCTCTAAGTGAAAATCTCAACAATAATGTTTTTCAAATATTAAGCACTACTAAAATTAGGGTTATAACTTGCTCAAAAGTATTTCATCAAATAATGCAAGCAAGCTTTCAAATCTGGCAATGAAGATGTCAAGACTCGAAAGCTAACAAGAGTTCTTCTCAAATAATATTTATCAATCAAATATATTAAAAAAACTATAACTTTACTCTCCAAAAAAAAAAAAAATATCAAACAATGCAAGACAATGAGAATAAAAAGCTTTAAGAACAATATATGTAAGCTCACACAAGTGGGAATCAAACTCACTTTAACTTGCAATTAGTTTGTAAGAAAGGAGCACAAGAAAAATTATAACTCTTTGTTTTAAAAAGATTTAGCAAGAATAAATGAGAGAGTATAAAAATTTTGGCTTGGAAATATGAAGAATATGCAATGTGGGCTCAAAAAAATCAAAGAGAGTTTTTTGCTAATTATTGTGCTAATCCACATCTAATCTCTCCAAATGAATGGGTATTTATAGATATTCAATGAATTATAACCGTTGGGAGACACAAAGGTCATTTTAGAAAAGTTTAATGAAAGTTAATTAAAAATAACCCTAGTTTAACGCGGTAAAAATAAACCAACCCGAGAGATTCAGTCTCCTGGTCCATAGGGCTGGTCGCCAGAACACACACAAGCCTGTTCTAGGTTTCAAGTGGCTGAGGTGAGTTTGGTTGGCTGAATGTCAGGGTGATTTCCCAAATGTTCGAGGTTCGATCACCTGGTTATTGGTTCAGTCTGTCGAACTACATACTTCGGTCACCCGGGGTATTTTTGAACTTAGTGTTCAGGCCCCCAGGGAAGTTAAAAAATGACAATCCAAAGGTTCGGTCAATCGCAGACATTCAGTTCAATTTTAGTTCGGCTTCCTGAGCTATATTCAACAGTTTGACCTAGCCTGGTTCTAATCTTTCCAAATGAATGGGTATTTATAGATATTCAATGAATTATAACCATTAGGGAACACAAAGGTCCTTTTAGAAAAGTTTAATGAAAGTTAATTAAAAATAACCTTCGTTTAACGCGTTAAAAATAAACTAACCCAAGAGATTCAGTCGCCCGGTCCATAGAGCCAATCGCCTGAACAGACACAAGCCTATTCTAGGTTTTAAGTGGCTGAGGTGAGTTCGGTTGGCTGAATGTCAAAACGATTTCCCAAATTCTCAAGATTCGATCACTCGGTTATTGGTTCGGTCTACCGAACTGCATACTTTGGTCACCCAGGGTATTTTTGAACTTAGAGTTTGGGTGCCCAGGGAAGGTAAAAAGTGACAACCCAAAGGTTTGGTCAACCGTAGAAATTTAGTTCAATTTCAGTTCGGCCGCCTAAGCCATAGTCAATAGTTTTACCTAGCCTGGTTCGGTCGATGAAGGCATTTATAATGCCATGGTTCGGTCGCCTGAGGTTTCTTGAATGAAAACTTTTCTTCTTCTTTTGACCTTATATGATTTAATCCCTACTTGTATGTGTTTGCAATTTTGGCTTAAGGGACTTAGTTATGATATGTCCTATGGTCAATCATGACCTTAAGAGTTAACCAAAAAAATCAGGCATCGTAGTTGACTTTCAATCGACCGAAAGTGATCCCTAAGGTCAATTTATGGTCTTGAGCATATAATCCTATCATGCGTGATACAATTATTTCATACCATAATAAATTACAAACCAAATATTAAATGCATTATAATACAACACAAAAAAGTCTATTCTTTTTGCTTCTTCAAGAGCCATGTAAACATTGAACTTTATGGTTTGTATGGCTTCCTTGTGTTCCTACCCTTAGTGTATGCAAAGGATGATCCTATGCAAACAACTCAGTGCATAGGTAAGATACTTTGTATCTGTCATAATCAAAATGAGATAGGACTCAAAAAGTCAACAAAGACATTTTATGGGCTGAAGCAGTCTCCGAGGTAGTGGTACAAAGAGTTTGACTCCTACATAATTCGTATTGGCTACAGAAGGTGTGAGTACGATTTGTTGCATTTGTGTGAGGAGAATTGAGGATGTTGCACTCATATTTTTGTTGCTATATGTTGATGACATATTGATTGTTGCAAGGAATATAAATGAAGTAAATCAGTTGAAGACTCAATTGAGTAAAAAGTTTGACATGAAATACTTGTGTGCGGCCAAGAGGATACTTAAGATGGAGATTCGCAGGGACAATGCTGCAGGGAGATTGTGGTTATCTTCTGGTAATATGGAGAAGGTTTTGGAGAGATTTAGTATGACTAATGCTAAATCGATGAGTATACCATTAGCGAATCACTTTAGGTCGTCTACCGTTTAGTGCCCAAAGACGGATTATGACATTCGTGACATGTCAAAGGTCCCTTATGCCAGTGCAGTAGGGTGTCTGATGTATGCCATGGTATGTACAAGGTTGGACCTTACACACGCTATCAACGTGATGAGTATGTTCTTTTTGAATATGGGTCAATACTATTGAGATGCAGTTAAGTGGATTCTCAAATATTTGAGGGGTACAACCAGATACGACATAATGTTCAGTGAACAACAGAGTGATCCATCAGTGATAGGGTATGTGAAATGACCCAAAGAATTATGATATTTAAATAATAGAGGGAGGAGAGAAAAGAAATTTAAATGAAATTCAATAGTGCCATGGTCGTTGATGAAGTGGCTATTTGGGCTCATCGACGAGGGCACGTTTCGTTGACAAGAAAATATCGAGAGGCTATTTATCAGCCTTGAATTTCGTCGACGACTAATAAACATCATCGATGAACTTTCTTCGTGACCTCGTCGACAAGGTGACGTTTCTCATCGACGAAGGCCAGTGTATAAATAGCTCAAATTCGATTTTTTGCAGTAGAAATTTCACACAGAAACCCTCTCTCTCTCTCTCGCTTTCTCTCTCTCTCTCTCTCTCTTTCTCTCCTCTTCATCCTTACCTCGTTCTCTCTAAGTTTCTAGACCGGATTCTTGCCAATTCGACGATCCGAGACCACCATGACACTCCTCAGAAAGTTCTCTTCAAGTCTACCGGAGTGGATCGTTAGTGAGACTATCTTGAATTTCATCTCAAATTTAGGGTAAGACTTTTAATTTAGTATTTGTCTTACTTACAGTTATAGAAAATGTAGCAGTTAAAGAAATACTAAAATTTTGTTCTGAGAGATGTTAATTTCAGGATGTTGAATGGGGAATCCTGCGGGTGTAGGACTAGTCATACTAAGGGTTTTTTAGAAATTAGGTAAGGGAAATATGCTATGCTAGTAAATCAGTTATTTTCATTAGAAAAATATAGTATTTGTTTATGAGTCTTCTAGAGCAAGAATTGTACAGTTTTATTGATTATGGTTGATGAGTAATATTTATTTGTGTGTTATGAGAAATACTGGTATAGTACAGTGTTCTACGTAGTTTTTACAGAATTATGAGTATATAGGTTTATCGAATTATTTTTCATAGAATAAACATTTTCAAACTATAGCATTACGGCTGTTCAGATATACAGTCTTATTCGGATTCTCAGTTTTATTCAGATATACAACTTTATTTAGAAATACAGTTTTTATAGTATCATGATTTACAGTATATCTACAGAAAGATGTTTTTATAGTATTTACAGGATCATGATTTACAGTATATATAGATAGGAAGATGTTTTTACAGTTTTCATAGTATCATGATTATATAGTTTTACAAAACCATGACATAAAGAAATACAGTTGATATAGAAATACAGTTTATTACAGTGTCGTGGTTAATACAGTTAATACACAATCGTGGTAAAATAGATAAATTTTATATAGAAATGTATTATATAGTATCAGACCCTGATGAACCATTACAATTCAGTTTATAGAGCACAGTACCGTAGCTATTTACAGTTTAGAGTGCAACCACATAACTCAGATAGTTTGTGAATTTACAATAGTCGATCGTGCCTATGTTGTGGACAGGCTCCCCGTCAATATAGGGTTAAGGAGGCCGATCTGACTTTCAGAGTATAGTGACTTGTCCTGGTAGGCCAGTCAGTGATGGGTCCTGCCTACGGGCCGCACAATCTTGTCACGAGGGGTTAAATCATGACATACAATTATCCATTTAAGGAAATTTTCTCAGTTATTATATGTATAATCAGATTTACAGAAATAGTAGATGTATCTATGAATATTAGAAGTATTATGAATAGAAAATTCATAAAGACAGTTATGTTAAGTAACATAGGGATGAGCTATATTGTACGTTATTTATCCATGCTTTCTCAGATCCAGTTTTTTATGGTATTTCTAAATCAGATTTTACAAATATGTAACTCATTTGCCACACACTAGCAATAGCATATTTCGTCTTATTGAGCGTTATCTCATCTCAGTGATTTAAGATTTTTCATGTGATCCAAATAGGCGAGCAGATTAGGCTCGCAGATAGAGAGGGCTACAGTACTGCCCTATCTATAGCGTGGGTATTTTGGGAGGTTCTTTTTGTACAGCCCTAGTTCCAGTTAAGGGTATTTTTGGGAATAGTTGTGGATGTATACTTTGGTAAATATTCTAGCACTCTGGTATTGTATATATATATATATATATATATATATATATATATATGGTTATGGTTTTATGAATTCATTTTCTCACTACTTAGATCGTTTGTTGTGTCTCAGATTCCATGGGTCCTATTTGGACCGTGATGAGGGTTGATTTACATTAAAAGGTATCAGAGTAGTAGGAGTTTTACATTTAATTTAAATTGGGAAAAAAAAAACATAGCATGAAAATCAGGTCGTGTCAGTATGTGGATGCTGACTACACTGGGGACTTGGATGACAAGAGGTCTACCACAGGGCATTTATTCACCCTTGTGGGAGGACCTATTTGTTAGAGGTCTATGGTGCAATCGCTTGTTACTTTATCTACTACTAAATTGGAGTACATGATAGTGGTTGTTGACCTTATAGGTCACGCCCTGGTTTTGATAATGACAAATACTCTTGTATTTAATAAATATCTAGTTCATGTGCAGGTCCATATTAGCAGATCATTAATGGCACATAACAGATCAAAACCTTGAAGACAATTTCATATTCCAAATTGTAATATCTCTAAGTGAAATTTGTCCGTAATAGTAATTAGGGTGTTCGGTTTGTAATAAGCACACACATCACATGCATGATTTATTTTGTAAGCTCACACCGAACCATGAATGAGACAGGACCTTAGAAAGACCTTAGGGTGTACCTCGACCGACACCGGACTTTTTCGGTGTTTCTAAATTGGACCCCAAGTGACCTTAGGACACACACATATTCACATACATTTGTTAGGCACTTGATTAGGACTTGTTTGGTTCAATACGGGACCGAAATGCACACTTGGTGCACTTTCGGTCGACCGAAACCTGTAGTTTAAAAGGCCCTGGTCGACCGAACCAGCCCCGGGTCAACAGTTTGACCAAGGCCCGGTCGACCGAGACCTTATAGTTCATTTGACCCCGGTCGACTGAACCACCAAGGAGTCAACATTTTGACCTCCCGATCGACCGACCAATTTTGTACTCCAACAACCTGGTCGATCGAAGGGTCTTGGGAAAATTCCCAGCGGTATGGTCGACCAAACCACACAGTTCAAAAAGGTCCGGTCGACCGAACCTCGGAAAAATTAGAAAATCGCCCTGCCTCGGTCGACCGACCACTCAGTTCAAAATACCCCTGGTCGACCGAGCTACTTGAGTCTTGGTCGACCGAACCATTTCTGATCGACCGGACCTCTCGGGTTGCACCTATTTTTACCGCAGTTAATAATTTTTTAAACAGGGTTAAATCGTTTTAAATGTCATTAAAATTTTCCAATAATCTCTAATAAGTCCCCAACGGTCAAAATTTTCAGTATGTCTATATATACTCTTTCATTTGGTGGATTAAGCACTAATTAGCAAAAAGATTAAGAAAATCTCTCTCAAGCCAAAATACTTATTTTTGCTTCTCATTACTCATACTCCTTTTGAAACCTACTCAAGCTTACCTTCTTCATCTATCTAAATCATTTGTAAGTGTATTGAGTATTATTGCTTAGAGGTTTGCTCTCTCATTTGTTGCATATTTGAATCGATCCTTTTTGAGAGCATAACCTAAGTTTTCTTAGGAGGCTTTGCCAATAAGCCTACCCTAAGAAAGACTTGTGGTGACTTCCCAAGTATTGCATTCTCATTGCAATAACTTAGGAAGTTCGTATTTGTTTGGGGCTTGCAAAAATACTTTCAAACTTATTGAATATCTTGTGGTGTTACTTTCAAACTTATTCGAATATCTTGTGGTGTTCATATTGATATATTTGTGAAAAGGTATTTGTGTGTGTTATATTAATCTTTGTAGCAATATCCATTCAAATCTATATCATTTGCTGAAATACAAAGATTACTTATATCTTGCAGACTAAGCATATATATATATATATATATATATATATATTCACGGGATTGACACATTCTATTGAGTGATATTATTGAGGCTTGTTTAATACTCTGTGTGAACACGTTTGTTTGAACACTCTAGAATACACAGATTATTATTGACACTCTCATGTGTGTACTACACTGATAGAAAACATTGTTGAGAGTTGACATATTTAGACCACTTAGAGCTCACATTATTAAATCATCCATGGTGCTTTGTCTTTGTGCGCATTTGTGGTACAAATCTGCTTTACGTGAAAGCACTCTTGTATTGTACCTTTGATTGTATACCTGAGATATTCCAGGCGTGGCCTGAGGGGGCGGTAATCCAGCCCGGTAAGGATTGGTGTAAAGGTTGAGGTCAGCTCTGTGGTAATTTGACCTGGTTTGTATAGGTGCCGCTCCACCCGTTTAAGTGAGCAAGGTATTGTGATAATCCTTGTGCTGGTTAGCCAAGGCGGGGACGTAGGCAGTTGGCCGAACCTCGATAACATATCTGCGTGTCATCTTCTCTTTACTGCTTTCTGGGGCGTGTATGATTGTTTAAACTGCTTTATTTAATTTCTGGTATATTTACATTATTTGCACTAGATTGACCCTAAGCTTGTGAATATACTGCTGTAAGGAGGAATACCTAGAAGATAAAATTTAAAAATACCAATTCACCCCCCCTCTTGGGATCATACTAAAGCTAACAGTGGTTGTAGCTACCAAGGAAGCGTTGTGGCTTACATGATTGGTCAAGGAGTTGGGTATCCAATAAGGTGGAGTTCGGCTGTAGTGTGATAGTCCGAGTGCCATCTATTTGGCAAAGAACCAGGCGTATCATGCAAGGACAAAACACATAGACATGCGGTTTCACAGGATTAAGGAACTGGTTGTTTTAGGTGAACTTTTGCTTAAAAAAGTTCACACGTCTGAGAATGAAGCAGATATGTTGACAAAGTCTGTCACAATGAACAAGTTCAAGCATTTCTTGGACTTGATTAATGTCTCCAGGTACTAGGTGGGAGGCGATCCCAATCTACTATATCCTAAGTGGAGTTGCAGGTAATGCTTTCATATTTCTCCTAAGTGGTGAATATTCGTTAAGATGGAGATTGTTGGATATATGACTCATATTGAGTGGAATGCATACACTAGGAAAGCTTGGTGAAGCAAAGAACAAGGAAGTAGGCTGCAGGAAGAAACCGTCGACTATTTGGTCGATGGTATGATTGATGGTTTACCCTCAGTATATAGATAACCGTTGACAGTTTCCCTTAAATCGTCGATAGTTTTAGTTTTCCGATTCAGCCTCACTATTAAACCGTTGATGGTTGTGTTGAAATTGTCAACGATATTTTTTGACGCTAAACATAGATTTTGAATCGGGAAGATTAGTAGATTGGGGGATTTGGAGGATTTTCCTCTGGGATTAACTACATGAGTATTTTAGATAGTTTTTAAGCCTTATGTATGCATAGGGTTAATATATAAACAATATTTGTAACCCTTGATTGTAGTTTTGATGATTGATAGAGATAATCAGTCGCTTGCTCTCGTGAATGTAGGCACATTACCGAACCACTTAAACTCTTGTGTCGTGTGTTTTTATTTCTTTCCTTTATTCCCTTTATGATTGATTGTTTACATATTGTTTGTCATTGGTTGTTGAATTGCACGTTCCAATTCAATTTGTATTTCCACTGCGCATTGGTGGTGTATGCTCTTTGTACAACATATGTAAAATGACTAGTTTTATGGTAAGTGATCACCGCATTTAGGCTTAAGCCCAATGCATCAAATTATGAGATTTAATGACATATGACCTTATTTGCATAAGGAACCCCTGATTATTGGAAGGATTTCCTCATGACAGTATTTAAGTAACAAGCAGAGTCCTACTTTCGCCCTACCTTTTTTAAATAATTAACTCGGTATTCTAATCTAGATAAGCCCTTCAAACTTGTCTAGGTGGCACCAAATAGAGGAAGGATGTTACCAATCCACCAACTCACTCTTGATAAATGAAGAATTTACTTTCTTGTGAAATCCAATCAAAACCTTCACCTTAATTTTAGCATAGTTTCCTATCAAGTCACATAGAAAGAGGGTAATAAACTCTTTGTAGATAAGCACAAAATGTTGTTTTAGATGGAAACAAGAAAATCCATATATAAGATACACTTCTTTAGTGCTCTTATTAATATTTTTATATTTATGAGTATGCGATTGATTTGAAAAAGTTAATATTATTTAAAAATTTTATCAAAATTTTCAATTTTAATAGTATTTGATGTGGAGAGAGGATGCAATGACAAATGAATTTTTCTCTTTTTAAAATATATATATAGACCTAAATAAAATATTGAATCAACCGCAGCCTTAGAATGCATCTCTCTTTATTTATCAATTATTGTGATTATAAGGAGTGGTGGGTTTGAGGTGGAGGCATAGGGCGGCACAATGTCAGGCCCATATATATATTGGTGCATGACATGCTCCAGCCAACCTGTCCAATTAGTTTGTACTCCAAATATTCTAGTGTAGTGGGCTATCTCCACGACTGCTACCTCAATACGCCTAGCAACACACCCACAACACTCACACGCAGTGCATTACTAATTTCAACACATTGAATGGGCCTATCTTCACTGTGGTGCATTATAAAAAAGTTGCAAAGGTTGAATCAAAGTCATAGAAAAACAGTAGATATTATCAATTTGTACACGTTTTCTTCACTTCTATACGTCTTAGTGGACGCCCACCATCACCATGCATATTACATAATATATATATATATATATATATATTGATGTGTTTGAAAGCTCGACCTAAGATCCTTGTAAATTGCGACTTCCCACCTAATACCTTTTGTGTATTTTTTGTCCAATCAGTGACTCCCAGCTGGTCCTTTATATGCCAATCTTAATCAATTGGTCAAAAGCTGGCTAGATTTAATAAAAAGAAAGGCTAGCTAGGCTAGTCATCTCAATTCACATGCGCTCTTACGCTTTCCTGCTTCCCTCTCAGCCACCTTTCTCCAACTGAAGAACCTTCCATACATGCTTGCATGCATTCTAGGTTTGTTGTGAAATAGATCGTATAGGAATAAATAATGAGAAATAGATAATGCAATCCATAGGAATAATAATACAAAAATTTACGTGATTCGATAAAATTTAAATTTACAAAAGTAAAAGATACACAAATTTCACTATGAAAATCATAATGTACACAATATACTTTAATAATGACCACTCTCTCTCTCTCTCTCAAAATATGCATAGATGTCATTTATACAGGTTTCTCCTCGTTTGTCTAACCACTCAATGTTCAAAAATTCAAAATTCAGAAAAAACTATCGCCACCCAGGCACCTCTCGTCGAAGAACACAAGGCTTCATCGACAAGTTCAAGAAGAACCTTCGTCGATGAATACAGAACTCTTGTCGACGATGCCAGAAGTCTGGAATTTCCTACTCTTGATAATTATTCGTGACGAGCTTCAGAGCCTTCGTTAACGAACCTTTGCTGTTCCCTCGTTGACGAACATAGGCCCTTAGTCGACGAGTCCTGCTGTACTGTCATTTTCATGTTTTTCCTCATTTCTTTTTTACTTATCCGAACAAAAGTATAAGAGCCACAAATAACAAGATTAAATTAAACGACGTCTAATTAATCCAAACCCTCCTCCTCCTCCTCCTCCTCCTCCGTATTCTTCCGTTTATTTTTCCAACTCAGTTGGTTTGGCCAAATTCGGCAAAACTGGGCCAACTGCCTTCTTCGGCCTCATGCATGTTGAGCTGGCCTCGGCACGTGCGAATGAAAAGCCGGTTAAGAGTATAATTGCGTTCTAGTAATTTAAATCTTCCCGCATGATTATTCTCCAAATGCTTGTCAAAGATACAATGATTTCAAAAAGAATTTGCGTAACGGTTCCATCATGACAAAGCGTATTTGAACTTATTATGGGTTACCTTGTCAGCTTTATATATTCTTTTACACTAAAATAGCAATAAAATAATTAGTGCACGGGAATCTAAAGTTGGGAATAATTGTAATCTCTCAACTACCCATCATTTTTCTACTACTACCTTCTTCCTTTTTTGTTTGTTTGTTTGTTTGATTTTTTTTTTTTTTTTTTCAGTTAAAAATCAAAAGATAAAAAAAAAAAAAATTAAAGAGAAATATCTAATTCCTGTTGATCACAATGATTATACTATAAAAGTTTTAGTGAATTCTATTTTATTATTATTTTTTTAATATAATAGTACCTTAGAGTTTTGGCGTAGATTGGATTATCAATGATAGGAAAGGTGGTCTACCTCTTGTCTCAAATTCTTTTTCATTATATCCTAAAATTAAAATATAAGAATTTGGAAAGTTCAAAATTCTTAAAAGGACAATGTCAAGAATCTTTTGGTGCTCGACATACATATCTATTGAAAATACGGTCTACCCTCTTATCTTCATTAATATCATGTATAGACACCCAAAATGGCCCGGACCCTTATATAATAAAAAGAAATAGCATTTTATTTATTTCATAAAAAATGCAAATACAAAAAAAAAAGGAGACATATAGGGAAAATAGAAATATAGAGAAATAAATTGTACAAAAAATAAAATAAAATAAAAACAGAAAAAAAATGAAAGTGGGTTAGTAATCTTGAGTCTTCAATTTGAATTTGCAACAAAAGAACAAAAAGAAAAAAAATGGACATGAACAAAAATAAACTCTAACTATATTATTAACTCGAGTAGTCATATTTAAGTTGTAATGACTCTCGTTCATTCGAATAATCACATTCAAGTTGTTCTTACTATCTCGTTAACTGGAGTAGTCACATTCAAGTTGTAGTGACTATCCCGTTAATTCAACTAGTCTTATTCAAGTTATTCTGGCTATCTCGTTAACTCTAAAAGTCATAATATTCAAGTTTCTCTGACTATCTCATTAACTCGAGTAACACATTCAATTTATTCTGACTATCTCGTTAATTCGAATAAGTATATTCAAAATGCTTTGACTATTTTGTTAATTCGAATAGTCGCATTCAAGTTACCTTAGCTATCCCAAATGCATATGATAATGATAGTTCCCAAATTTGAGTAGTCACATTCAAGTTGTTCTGTCTACTTCAGAGGCATGTGACATTAATAATTCTCAAATCTGAGTAATCACATTCAAGTTATTTTGGCTATTTTAGAGACATGTGACATGAGGTCCCAAATCCGAGTAGTCACATTCAAGTTGTTTTGATTTTCTTAGAGGCATGCGCCTTTAGTTCCCAAATCTAAGCAATCGTTTTTCAAATTTGTGATCTACCTTCGTGGCATAGGGCATTGTTTATAAACCCGTGGTAGTAATCGTTCCATGAAGTAGGACACTTTACACCTTACTCTGTAAGTTTGTTGAGTTGACCTAGATTCCATACATTTTCTCTTATTAGGATTTTGTTATATAAAACTCAGTCCAAAATTTGTATCTTTTGTCTTTATAAATTTGTTGCTATAGGATGTCAGGAGAGATAATCTACCTGCCATCCTAAGGTAACAAACCTAAAAATAAGGGCAGTTGTAGACATCCCATTTTGTTTAGGATTGATAAAAAAAAATACAGAAAAAAATTAAAGTATAAAGATATGAATTTTACATTGGAAATAAAATTAAAAAGAAAGAAAAAAAAATAAAGTTAGGAGATCTAGGTTCTTCAATTCCATGTTGACAATTGCAAACGCACTAAGGAAAAAAAATAGGAAATCAACAATAAAGATTGATTGATCTTTTTTTTAATTTGATTGATCCTTTTTTTTTTTTAAATTGATTGATCAAGTTTAAATATTGATTTATGCTGATCAATGCTACCAAACCTATAAATGAATGTTTTTTGAGAGGGATAAGACACACATGGAAGAATAAACAATTAGGAAATAAAAAATAAAGATTGATTGATTTTTTTTTTTAAATTTGAATGATTCGTGTTTTTAAATTGATTGATCAAGTTTAATGTTGATTTATGTTGATCAATACTCCCAAGCCTATAAATGGAAATTTTTTGAGAGGGCACACATGGAAGAATAAGCTAATAGGAAATCATCAATGAAGATTGATCAATATATTTTCTAATTTGATTGACCAAGTTTAAATGTTGATTTATCAATCAAATTTAATATTGATCAATGCTCCCAAGCCTATAAATAGACTCTTTCTAAGAGACATTGACATTCACAGATTCACACATTCACAAAGACACAATCACAAAGAGAAATTGTATAGGCAATTGTGTGAAAATCAGAGAGTTCTGATTGAGGGTGAACGATAGAGCTTAGGAATTGGAGATTGTGTGAGGGAAAAGGAAGAATTCAAAGAAGCTCAGGCAAAGGCAATTGGAGTTCATAATTTAGAATTTGAAGATTTGAGGACACTACAGAGAACCAAAATCGAAAGAAGAATTGAATGACTAACATTGAACTTGAAAATAAAAGGAGTTTATTGGCTTTGGTGTATTCCCACAAGGGGGGTGAATTGGGTATTTAAAAATTCTTCCTAGTTTCAAGATTCAACAGCAATATAACACAACCTAGGGTTTGTTTATATACTAATGAACTTAAATGTGAAGATAAACATAAGATGCGAAAATTAAATCATGCGCAGCATTCACACAATAACATGCATGTACATGAATATAAATTGCGAAAATATAAAACATACACTAGATATGTTATCGGGGTTCGACCAATACTTCCTAAGTCCCCGCCTTGGCTCACAAGCATAGGGATTGCACTAAGGCTCACTTCATGGGTGGAGCGGCACCGTTTACAACCAGGTTAAATTCACAACTCTGACCTCAATCTTTACACACTCTCCTTACGAGGCGAAAAAGGCCCTACCGATCCTTACGGGATAGATCAACGCCCCCTCAAGTCATGTCTGGAATACAATCAGTACAGTACAAACCAAACCGGATACAGTGATTGTGCTTCTTAATTAAGAAGATATGTACAAATTACAATCAATCAATGCACATCAATAAAATAGGATTTCTAAACTTAGTGATGCAAATGTGTGCAATCAACACTCAGTCTAATGATTATTCTCAAGCAAGCACTAGGGTGTTTAAACAAGTTTTTCTTTGAAACAAAGTATGAAAAATCTCAATATCAGTTTAGGGTTTCAAAGATGCTAGCAAGATTATTCAAATAAGCTCAAAAATGTTTTCTTAATATAATAAACACAAGAGATGTTTGAATGCAAGCTTGTAAAAAATATTTTGCACACAAAAAATATTGGCTAAGGAATCTTGTAATATTAATGCAAAGACCCTCAAGCCACTGAGTTTTTCTCACAAAAGATTTATTAGATTAAATTAATGGGAAAACTCTTGCTTAACTCTCAATATCAACAACGATTAACAAACAATACAAATAAGAGTATTAAGCAAAGTGGAATGATGTACAAACACTCTAAGCACTCTCACTACACTTGGTTAATCCATAAAATCGAAGTTTTAGAGTGTATGGAAGTAGTATGAGTAAAATGAGTTTGTAATATATGAGAGAGTTTTGGCTTAATGATCTTACTAATTGACCCTTAATTGAACAAATGAGAAGATATATATAGGCAAGGTGAAAATTGTGACTGTTAGGGATACATAGGGTATTATTAAATTTTTTTTAAAAGTTATTAGAAAAATTAACCCTATTTAACCCCTTTTACCTCGGTTAAAAAATAAAACAACCCGAGAGTTTCGGGTGCCTGAGCTGAAATTCAGCCACCCGAATAGACACAACAGAAAAAATGATTTTTGAGGTTCGGTTTGTTGAATATTGATTCAGTTTGCTGATTCAAGGCAATTCTCCAAAAAGATCGCGATTCGGGTGCTTGGTGTAATGACCTGCTTAATTAAATGGTTTTTATTTTTTATTTTTTATTACTATGATAATCTTCATGCTCTGATACCCTACTAAGATAAGTCCATCCATAAACCTAAGCAGCAAGAAGCAGAAACTGAATAAACACATCCATATACGTTTATGTACAATACTATAGCGCTAGTATGAAATCTCAAAATATACATATATCTGAATTCCCAAAATAACCTCAACTGGTGAGGGCTACACAAAAATGCTCTTAAAAATGATACTCACTCTGTTGACAGGGCACTACAGACGACCCTCTATTTGCGAGCCTGATCTGCTCGCCTACCTGGATTACTTGAAAAATATTTCAACACTGAGATGAGCCAACGCTCAGTAAGAAGAGATATACTATTACTAGTGTGTGGCAAATGAGCTAATAATATTATGCTAAATCTGATGTCATATAAACATATATAACTGGATATGTTAAGTACAATACAAGTAAGAAAATGCATCCCCTTTCCATGTTGCTCAATATAACAGTATTGTAAGTTATAACTCAAAATACTTCTAATGTACATAAGTAGGGTCCCCGAACCAGTAAATCCATACCTATGTAATAATAACTGAAACTATTCCCTATGGCTATCTGTGTCATGACATGCCCCCTCATGACAAGGTTGTGTGGCCCGTAGGTTGGATTCACCCTGGCTGGCCAACTAGGAATAAATCATTGAACTCTGTCAATCAACCTGCCCACCTCAACCCATATCTGGATGGGGAGCCTAACCTCTTCAAGGGCCTAGGTGGTCGACTTTACCACGTATATCTGAATAGGTGGTTGCACTCGTAAAGTAACATAGTATCTGTAGCAATGGTACCGTGCTCTGTAGCTGCAAGTCCAATAGGGTCTGATATCATATAATATATTTCTATACATATTTATCTGATTTACCATGATTCTGAAGTAATCATAATAACCATGATGCTGCAAAATGTACTAAAATCTGAATAATCATAACATGGAACTGCATATTTGTAATACTGGAATTCGTATAATCATGGTACTGAGATTCATAAAATCATGGTACTAAAATATCGTAAAATCATGGTACTGAAATCCCTAAGATCATGATACTGAAGTTCGTATAACCATAATACTGAAATTCATAAAATCAGGAAACTAAATTCGTAAAACATATCCTTGTACCATATACATAATCACAAGCCACACCATAGTTTTATACATAATTTTCGTAAATAAATACACTATATAATATTTAGAAATTTCCTAACATAGCATATTTCCCTTATCTGACTACTGGAAAGCCCCTAGGGAATACATGCCTAACACCCGCAGGGCCTCCTACAAAACACCCTGAAACCAACATATGCCAGAACAAAATATCATTATTTTTATGCCGACATTATTTCGTATAACTACCAGGAAGTCAAAAACTGGATAAAAGACCTTACCCTGAATTTGGGATGAAATCCAACTCTGTTTTCCCGGCGATCTGGTCTGACAAATGTGTAGAGAACTCCGCCAGGAGCATTATGGTAGCCTCAGATCGTCGATTCAGTGACTGATGGGACCGAAATTGAAGAGAGAAGGGAGAGGGAGTCGTATAAGAGAGAGAGAGAGAGAGAGAGAGAGAGCGGCGAGAGAAATGGTAAAAATCCTGGGTTTCCACCATTTATAGGGTCGGGTTCGTCGATGAGACACGTCACCTCGTTGACAAGCCCTTCACAAAATTCATCGATGAGACCCTGTGTTTGTCGACGAAATTCAAAGCAGCCCGAACTGTCTCTCGGTATTTTCTCGTCGATGAAGCCCTGTGTTCATCGACAAAATTTTGAAGACCTTCTTTGACGAAGCTGGGCAATTTTTTGAAATTTTGATTATTTAATATTATCTCCAAAATGTAATGTCGTCGAAGAAGTCTACGGCCTCCTTCTGTTTCTGTTTCTATTTTCTCTCCCTCTTATTATTAAAATGCTATTATTCTTCGGGTCACTACATTCTCCCCTCCTTATAAAATTTTATGCTCGAAATTTACTGTATGAATCTCTATCTATACTTCCATCATTCTGTAAAGAAAAGGGTCTACTTATTTTATTACCTGCCCTCACTTATGGCGAAAGAATACCATGGTTACATAGGTGGTTCTGGGAGAAAGTGCATTGTCTTCGTCAATCTATCAACTATCACCCATATGGCATTCTGACCATGCGTCGCTGATGACTGCCCTGTAACAAAATCCATGGATATATGGTCCCACTTCCACTCAGGAATGAAGAGTGGCTGCAACTAACCAGCCGACCTCTGGTGCTCAGCCTTAACCTACTGGCACGTCAGACACTGCTGCACAAACTCTGCTATCTCCCTCTTTATGCCACTCCACCAGAAAGAATCTCGCAAATCCCTATACATTTTCGTACTGCCAGGATGAATAGTGTATAGAGATCTGTGTGCCTCCTCTATAATCGTCCTCCTAATGCTATCATCTGCAGGAACACACAATTTGGTGCGAAATCTCAGAGCCCTATCATCAGAAATACAGAACTCCACCCCCTGACTATCATGAATTCTAGCTATCACCTCCACTAACTCTGGATCATCTCTCTGAACAGCTTTAATCTTCTCATATAACATGGGTTATACAACCAAACTGGCCATAAGTTCCTAAAGATCATCCTCCACTAACTCTACACCAAGTCTCTCTAAGTCCATCTGAATCGGATGCTGAACTATCGCTGCTAATTGTGTTGTGTCTCTTGATTTACGGCTCAGAGCATCAACCATCACATTTGCTTTACCTGGGTGGTAACTGATGGTACAATCGTAATCCTTGATAAGTTCCAACCACCTCCTCTGTCGCATATTCAACTCTTTTTGTGTAAAAATGTATTTCAGGCTTTTATGATTAGAAAATATTTCATACCTCTCACCATAAAGGTAATGCCTCCAGATCTTCAGTGCATGTACAACCGCAGCCAATTCTAGATCATGAGTAGGGTAGTTCTTTTCATATTCTTTCAGCTGTCTGGACACATATGCTACCACCCTACCGTGTTGCATCAACACACAACCTAGCCTTTTCAAGGACGCAACACTGTAGATAACATAACCATCGCCACCCTATGGAATTGTCAAAAGTGGTGTAGTGACAAGCCGCTGCTTTAATTCCTAGAAGCTCTGCTCGCACTCTTGATCTCACACAAACCTGGCATTTTTCCTAGTCAATCGCGTGAGAGGACCTGACAAAGTTAAAAATTCCTCAACAAAATGACGGTAATAACCTGCCAGTCCTAAGAAACTCCTAACTTCCTGCACATTTCTCGGCCTTGCCCAATTTACCACTGCATCAATCTTGCTGGGATCCACTGCCATACCGTTCCCTGAAATCACATGGCCTAAAAATGCCACCTTCTCTAGCCAGAACTCGCATTTGCTAAACTTAGCATAAAGCTGCTCCTCTTTAAGAGTCTGCAACACTTGTTTCAAATGTATCTCGTGCTGCTCAAAACTCCTCGAGTACACCAGTATATCATCAATGAAGACTACTACAAACTGATCTAGATACTGATGAAAAACTCTGTTCATTAAGTCCATGAACACGGCTGGGGCATTCGTCAGCCCAAACAGCATAACGAGGAACTCGTAGTGTCCATATCTGGTCCTGAAGGCCATCTTCGTGACGTCCTCCGCTTTTACTCTCACTTGATGATACCCGGATCTGAGGTTAATCTTGGAATATACCCGCGTACCCTAGATTTGATTAAACAAATCGTCTATACGGGGTAGAGGATATTTATTTTTGATAGTAACTTTGTTTATCTCCCTGTAGCCAGTACACATCCTTATGGACCCGTCTTTCTTCTTTACGAATAACACTGGAGCTTCCCATGGCGATACACTGGGTCGTATAAATCCATTGTTCAACAAATCCTACAACTGCTCCTTTAATTCTCCAAATTCAGCTGGAGTCATACGGTACGGGACCTTGGAAATTGGCGCCATACCTGGAGGTAAATCTATAATAAAATCTACATCGCGCACAGGAGGTAACCCTAGTAGCTTCTCTAGAAAAACATCTAGGAATTCTCGTACCACTGGAGTGCTATCAATTTTCAATTCATTTTCAGATGCTTCTTTCACAAATGCTATAAATCCCTGACCTCCATCTAAGAGTAGTCTACTCGCCTGCACGGGGGATGTTAGCTATATTGGAGCACGTACCTGTGAACCAAAGAATCTGAATTCCTACTCTTCAGGAGGTCTGAAAATTAATTTTTTCTGGAAGCAATCAATGCTAGCGTGAATGGCAGCTAACCAGTCCATACCCTGTATTATATCGAACCCACACATGTCAAATATAATAAGATCTGCTGGTAATAATTTTCCCTGAATCTCTATCGGATAGCCTCTAGTACCCTTTGACATATGATCACTGACCCTGATGGTGTAGCTACCGACAGTGCTATATCTAATAACTGGGTCTCACTCTCAGATAATTTAACATAAGATGCAGAAATGAAAGAATGAGTAGCACTCGAGTAAAAAAGAATAATAACTGGGTACGATAAAATAGTAAATGTACCTGTCACCACATATGTAGTAGTCTCTGCATCACCTGGCGTCAGGGCATAAACTCGCGCTGGAGCTACATTCCTCTGTTGGCCACCCCGGGGTGCCTGATATCCTCCCCGAGCTGCTTGATGTCCTCCTTGATGGGGCCTGGGTGCTGGGATCTGGTCCTGCTGACCTGGGCAATCACACATCACGTGACTTGGTCTCCCACAACGATAACATACACCCTTACTTGCCCGGCACTCACCCAAATGATGTCTCTCGCACGTCTGACACACAGGGTAAGTCTGTGCATCCTGGTTCCCACGAGGTCCTGCCATCTGCTTCTGGTCACCCCTATCGAAACCACCTCTTCATGGACCCTTACTGGAGCCAGCCTGAAAACCCTGAGGCGCAGGCCTCTTCCTCTGACTTTGAGCTGCTACACCACTTTGAATGTCGCTCTCAATAATCAAAGCTCTATCTACAACCTCCTTGAATGTCTAAGCCCTGAAACCAATCACCTGCTCAAACAGATTTTGCCTCAACCCTCTTCAAACTTCCTAGCCTTCTTCTCTTCATCAGGTGCCATGTGTGGAGCAAAATGCGACAACTAGACAAACCGAGCTGCGTACTGAGATACAATCATCTTCCCCTGTACTAGATGTAGGAACTCTGCTGCCTTCGCACTCCGAATGATAGCAGGGAAGTACCGCTCGAAGAACATATCTTTGAATCTGTCCTATGTCACTGGAACTGGGACCAGACTCTGCTCCTCTATTATACGCGCTGCTTTCCACCAACGCTTCGCTTCCCCTGTCAGTTTAAAAGTGGCAAATGCTACCTTCTGCTCATCTGTACATGGAAGCACCACCAACATTTCCTCGATATCCTGGACCCAATTCTCAACTACAGTCGGGTCATCTCCTCCAACAAAGGATGGGGGCTTCATACGTGTAAACTGCTCAATCGAACAGCCATGCTCCCTAGAACTCCTGGCCATCTTAACCATCACCTACTGAGTGACATTGTGCAGAACAACATTTGTGTCTCCTCCACCTATGCTGGAAGGTCTTGGCCTGTCCTCCCCAGCATTCGTGCCACTACTTTCCTGGGTCCATCTTGAAAACAAGAAAACATACTTAAGCAACTTATCCCTTATACGAACCTATCCTGTTCCAACTCAAAATTAACTACCTTCCCTGACCTTAACTCAATATCTAGTTCTGTCACCCAGATACACGACCCGACAATAGTTTACTATGGTTTTCCTGAAATCGTCACCCTAGGAAAAACACAGAAACCACTACGGTAATCCTGTACCCAGACACAGAACAAACCTCAAGTCCTTTTTCCTATACTTTGGTATTACTTTTGCTGCACTCTAAAGTCTACAAAACCTAGAAAACCTAGGCTCTGATACCAAACTGTACCGACCTGCTTAATTAAATGGTTTTTTATTTTTATTTTTTATTACTATGATAATCTACATGCTTTGATACCCTATTGAGATAAGCCCATCCATAAACCTAAGCAGCAAGAAGCAGAAATTGAATAAACACATCCATATATGTTTATGTACAATACCAGAGTGCTAGTATGAAATCTAAAAATATACATATATCTGAATTCCCAAAATAACCTCAACTGGTGAGGGCTACACAAAAATGCTCTTAAAAATGATACTCACTCTGCTGATAGGGCACTACAGACGACCCTCTATTTGCGAGCTTGATCTGCTCACCTACCTGGATCACCTGAAAAATATTTCAACACTGGGATGAGCTAACGCTCAGTAAGAAGAAATATGCTATTACTAGTGTGTGGCAAACGAGCTAATAATATTATGCTAAATCTGATTTTATATAAACATGTATAACTGGATATGTTAAGTACAGTATAAGTAAGAAAATGCATCCCCTTTCCATGTTGCTTAATATTGCAGTATTGTAAGTTATAACTCAAAATACTTCTAATGTACATAAGTAGGGTCCCCAAACCAGTAAATCCATACGTATGCAATAATAACTGAAACTGTTCCCTGTGGCTATCTGTGTCATGACATGCCCCCTCATGACAAGGTTGTGCGGCCTGTAGGCTAGATTTATCCTGGCTGGCCAACCAGGAATAAATTACTAAACTCTGTCAGTCGACCTGCCCACCTCAACCCATATCTGGATGGGGAGCCTAACCTCTTTAAGGGCCTAGGTGGTCGACTTTACCAGGTATATCTGAATAGGTGGTTGCACTCGTAAAGTAACATAGTATCTGTAGCAATGGTACCATGCTCTGTGGCTGCAAGTCCAACAGGGTCTGATATCATATAATATATTTCTATACATATTTATCTAATTTACCATGATTCTGAAGTAATCATAATAACCGTGATGCTGCAAAATGTACTAAAATCTGAATAATCATAACATGGAACTGCATATTCGTAATACTGGAATTCGTATAATCATGGTACTGAGATTCATAAAATCATGGTACTGAAATATTGTAAAATCATGGTATTGAAATTCGTAAGATCATGATACTGAAGTTCGTATAACCATAATACTAAAATTTATAAAATTAGGAAACTAAATTCGTAAAACATATCCTCGTACCATATACATAATCACAAGCCGCACCATAGTTTAATACATAATTTTTGTAAATAAATACACTGTATAATATTTAGAAATTTCCTAACATAACATATTTCCCTTACCCGACTACTGGAAAGCCTCTAGGGAATACAAGCCTAACACTCGCAGGGCCTCCTACAAAACACTCTGAAACCAACATATGCCAGAACAAAATATCAGTATTTTTCTGCCTACATTATTTCTTATAACTGCCAGGAAGTCAAAAACTGGATAAAAGGCCTTACTATGAATTTGGGATGAATTCCAACTCTGTTTCCCTGACGATCCGCTCCAGCAGATGTGCAGAGAACTACGCCAAGAGCATCGTGGTAGCCTCGAATCATCGATCTGGCGATTGGTGGGACCAGAATCGAAGAGAGAAGGGAGAGGGAGTCGTAGGAGAGAGAGAGAGAGAGGAGAGAGAGAGCAGCGAGAGAAATGGTAAAAATCCCGGGTTTCCACTATTTATAGGGCTAGGTTCGTTGACAAGACACGTCACATCGTCGACGAGCCCTTCACAAAATTCGTCGACGAGACCCTGTGTTCGTCGACGAAATTCAGAGCAGCCCGAACCATCTCTCGGTATTTTCTCATCGATGAAGCCCTGTGTTCGTTAACGAAGCTAGGCAATTTTCTGATATTTTGATTATTTAATATTATCTCCAAAATGCAATGTCGTCGACGAAGTCTACGGCCTCCTTCTATTTCTGTTTCTATTTTCTCTCCCTTTTATTATTAAAATGCTATTATTCTTCAGGTCACTACACTCGGTCTAGAGTTCGGTATGCTGAACTTGAACTTTTGGTCGCCTGAAGCATATTTGAATGTGGGATTTTGGGCTGCCAAGTTGGTGGGAAAAGTCATAACTATAGTTTGGTTGCTCGTGGATGCTACGGTTTTTTTTGGTTTTGCCTCCCAAAACCAAGTCAACTTTCTGACTAGTCAAAGGTTCGGTCACCCGAGGTGTTTTGAACACCAAGGGTTCGGTCGCCCGAAACCTCATAACTTTTACCCTTTAAGTCCTATTTTACTTTAATTCATTCCCCTGATAATATATGTAATATTGGGGACATTCCTAAGTGCAAATTATGGGACTTAGGGTCTTTCTAAGGTCGTTTTACTTGCCGAAAAAATCCGGCGTTAGTTGACTGAAAGGTGATCCCTAAGGTCATTCTAAGGTCTTGAGCTTATAATCCTATATGCATGATATGCAGATTATTACAGACCCATTGGAAGTGAAATTATTACAGACCTAATAATATTACAACAAATAATAATTGTGTCTGGGTCTTCATATTTCTTCAAGTTGTTGCATGTTATCAATGTGATCTTGCTTAGTATGATTCTGCACACAAACTTGAAAGTCATCAAATACCAAGAGTATTTGTCATTATCAAAACTAGGTATGACCTATAAGGTCAATACTCTCCCCCTTTTTGATGATTACAAATACACCATGCAAAAATGGGTACAACCAAGATAGGCTTCCCCTGACTTTATGCATAATGGGAAAAATAAAGATTTTAAAAATTTATTCATTACCCAATTTTGCCACTTCTCCTCCTTTTGGCAATAGCAAAAAGGGGCTTAGACAGAAGCATTTAAGTACAAAGAGAGGCAAATAGGTAAACACATTCATATACAACAGATAAATTGGGAAATTTTGAGAAATTTCAGAAGCATGTCGTTTGAATATAGAGCGTTTCCCAAAAAATTGCTGTATACAAGTGACCTGATTGAGTTTTATGTTTGCAATATATCCACAAATACTTACTAAAACAGTCTAGTATTCTCAAAACACAAGTATGATTATCAACATGCAAAAGATATGATAGATGTGCATTTCATACCACAAACAAATTCATAACATATAAAGCAATTACAAGTTTAGGAATTAAGCTTACAAACTATATAATTGGTCATTTAAATGACATGAAAACAAGGTCAGACCAATGTTATCCACAAACCATTTCAGTTCAAATATTTCATAAGACACGTGAAAGATTTTAGTTCAAAGCACACGACATATGAAAGTAAATAGAATGTTTGAGCATAAAAATAGTCCAACAAGTTCATATGCATTTCTATGTGAAGTTATCGAACCAGTTATGCAATTTAAAGATATATATGTATATAATAATAATAATAATAATAATAATAATAATAATAATAATAATAATAATAATAATAATAATAATAATATATATCCCCCTTATAATGTTTGCAAAATGATATTGGGGGGTGCTTGTTGAAAAGGAAATTTTAATTTAAAGCAAGCAAACACAAATTTTCTAGTTTGTTAATAAATCACAATCACAATGATCCTAAAAATTTATCAGTCACATGAAAGATCATATGGCAGCACAAAGAACATGTGGCAAAGCAATATATATCAACTAAATATTTTCACAAAGATCATTTCATTTAAGCACATGTCACAGGTGTTCCAACACAGATCTAAGTTGAAAAGTTTATAAGCATAATATGATAGGCATTTTAATTTTTGGATGCTCCCCCTATCAATTTGAGTTCAGGCTTAGATGTAATAAGTTGCTTATACCAATTAAAGACTATTTTCAATATTCTTAATAGTATAAGCCGTTCATTTTAAAACCTTTAAACCAACCATACTAATGATTTATTAACTATGTTCTGATTAGTATGGTCGTCCCAATAGGCAACAAATGCATCGGAGAATATGTATTAAGGCATTCTATAATACTTATTACCAAGAGCAATCCATATCTCAATCATAGAACCATGAAAGTTGGATATTTTTCTCAGGGTTTCCAAAAGAGCCTCAATATTTCAAAAAGTAAAGCATGATGCATATGAAGCCATTAAGCTCTTTTCTCTAGGGATGGAGCTTAGTTCCCATAATCATTTTCGATGATTATGTAAGGATGAAATTTAATTTTTCAATTAGTTATCATTCATCCTTTCAAAAATATTTTAATATTTATTCTATCATTATCATCTTTGTATAAGGTTTTACTTTGGGAAAAAATCTACCAAAATTTCGGCAGCATTCCATCTGTAAATTGGACATTTTCCCATAAAACTTGTACCTAATAGGTTGTTATCACTAGATAGATCATATAAGGCACTCAACAACCTATAATTTCTACCAGCATGCAACTTACATCAACTGCATCTGCCATGTAGGAGGCATTCAACACAGGCATGCAATTAGGTAGCAATCAACAAATCACAATATATAATCTATCCATTAAAGAATATAAATAGAAGAGAACAATGGATAGTATTGAGTTCAATGTAGTATTGTTATTTATTTAGGCATATGGACATGAATGTTATGAGATGATGGGAGCATTTAATTTAAAAAATTATGAAGATGATGCTCCTCCTGAGTTATGTATATATTCAACTTATGTCTTTTTCTAATTTTCAAATCCTTAGCCAAGTGTTTTTAATATTTTCAATGATTTAGGCTTGGCAATGAATGCTTTAGGCTTACCGGACCAAAACGTCACAATGAATGTTTCTTTAAATAAACTAAACCTACATTGCCTCCTTTCTTATGAATCTCAATACGTGTGAGAAGTTCAAATGACATTCAATATAAAAATGCACATGTATAGGTCTACTTGAATTTAATGCATTCATCTAGATTCAAACCTAGTGCAATCGTATTAGCCATTTCACTTAATTCACGAGGATGAATCTCTAAATAATTTTATATAAAGTATGAGACCTTATGAAAGGAATTTGATCAAATACTCTTAAGAATTAAAATTTATTAAGTTCATGAGAGTATTTTGGCTAAGCAGGACAATATACGAAATATTTTTGTTGATATAATTATGTCCAAGTTTGGCAAAGAGCATCTAGGAGAGTATGAATTTTTTGAATACAACTCTTTGGAGAATGGATTGTATCCTTTTGATATGATTATAATTATGAGCAACGATACGAGCCGAGGAATGGGAGAAACCTTACCGAATATGATCGTGATTTGGTAAGTAGTCTTATGGATGGAATGGAGAACCAAGATTAGAGTATTTTTATATTTTAAGCTTAAAAGGGGAATATTTTGATTTTTGAATCCCTTAGTGGATGCCTTTAATTTTGATTATGAAAAAGATGTCTTTTAATAAGCACCAAAAATATTTGGAATTTATGATCATCCGTGCTTATACCTAGAGTGATGTCTAAGTTTTGATCGAGGCCTTTATGTTTAAAGATAAGCTTAGGGATAAAGGATATATAGTGAGATGAATCCCTAAACCTCAACTTTGTGAAATGGACAAAGTAAGCTTAACTTAAGATATTTATATTAAAGCATGAGTTAAGCATTAGGAAATATATACCAAGCATAATTGCCATGTCTATTTGGAAGCAGATGTGTATACTAAGCTTCTACATTTTGAACCTAGACCACCTCCCAAGCCTATTGACATTACTAACCCCTAAATCTAATCCTAGGGTCTAAGGGAAAAATTAACTAATTTGATAATTTTAATTTTAAATCCATTTTTCCTTAGGTCCAATAGGGTTTGGTTTGCTGATTATCCATTTCATTTCTTTTTCTAAGCCTTTAGCACTTCTGGATGAGCAAGTAAATTGAATGTGCCCTTTTCTTTTATAGTGTAAGCAAATTTTGTAAATACTTGAAAGATTATGCTTGCTTAATCTGTTTTTGCTCAATGAGACTTGGCAATGAGATTTGTAAGACGAGCCCTTTTCAAAAGATTTATTTCTTTCAACTCCTAAGGGTTTATTTGAACTATGCTTTCCATTTTTGGATTTGAAAATTATTTCATGATTATCTTCAATTTTTCTTTATAAACAGATGATTTTTAATACTTTCACACTCGTTTTCTTATCTAAAGTGGCTTGATAATCTTTTAGAGTTTCTAATTGCATAGCCAACCTTTCATTTTCCTTTTTCAAGATCGTTTTCTGTTTAGACACTCTATCTAGAAGCTTATGCATTTTACATAAAACATTTTCTATTTTATCATTCAAAAGCATGCTTCCATCATCAAATTCAACACATGATTCATTACAAAATTTAACACATTCATTACTTGAATCATTGTGAAAACTAAGGTGTAGTCCCAAGAGGGGTAGGGGGGGGGGAGGGTGAATTGGATTTAAAATTTTTCTTTTAATTCTTTTCAAGAATCCTTAACTTCTTTTTCTTCTGTTAATGAATTCTTTACTTCTTGTTGATTTATTCAAATAATAAATACTTAAAAACAAAATTCAATCCACAACCAACAAAGTACTTAACCAATCAATCAACCAATCAATTTTCCAATCATCCACAATATTCAAACTAAGATAGAAGATTCAGCTTGTGTTTGTTTGCAGTCCTGTAGTTAATGAATTTTCTTTCTTAAAATGAGGTGCAATATAAAATCCAATATTCTTTCCAAAAGTTTAGATGTTAAATAAACTTTAAGTTTAATGAGTCTTTGAATGTTTCACCAATCAACGTACTTCCTTACAGTTTCGGTAAAGAATAGATCAACCAATGTACTCCCTTTAAATCAAATCCATGTAGTGGTTATGATTAAGGAATTTAAAACATCCACGTAGTTCGTATATGCTATACGTAAAGAGAGTAAGGGAAAGAGAGAGTGAGACCACAATTTTTTCGAGGTTCGGCTTATATCTAGCCTACTTCCTCGCTTTTGGCAAACCACCAAAGGATTCACTAAAACTAATTTCTTTGTTGGGCAGAACAACACCGTTTACGCACTCCTTTGATTAGGCTAGAGCCCGCCTCTCTAAACGATATACCCTCGTTCGGTCACTCCTTCAATTAGGCTGGAGCAGCACCTCTCTAAACGATATCCCCTTACTTAGCCAATGATCCGAACACCTCAAATCGTCCAAGAATTACAAGAGATACAACAAATAGATGTGTACAAAGAGTGCTCTCAAATAGAGTTGATTAGTACAATTTTAAAACTAACATACTTCAAAGTAAACAACAATATGGAATTTAACTTGAAGCTCAAGGGAGTATACCACCGATTAATTCTTTCAATGTTTGAAAGACTTAGAATTTGTAGTACAATATTGTTTATTAAATGTCATCAATACTTAGTTGAATTCGTGCACAAGATATGAGCAAGAGGGCCTTTCAATGATGATAGCAGTTGAGAGAGTTTGATAGCTGAATTTGATTCTTGGTGATTAATTCAATGATCTTGAGACTTATTTATAGACTATAAAAAGTATGTAACTTGATCCCTAAGTAACTTAGAGTATCCCCTAAGTTTTTATAACATTTAGATTTAAAAAATAAATTTTAAAATTTTCCCGTTAAAGGTCAAAATTTAAATTTTCATAGGGTCAGTTGGCTGACTAGGCGACTGGGTGGGTGTTTATATAGGGTTAGCTAGATGGATAGGTGACTAGGTGCTTTCTATCTCCCAAAAATCCGTTATGTTAACTGGTCAGTCAGTTGACTGAACACAATTCATTCATGTCAATTGGCTGAATAGACAATTTTCTAATGTGCTGACAGCTTTGACCCCCTTTCGGTATGTTGGTCATAACTTTTTATATACAGGTACAAATTAGCTTATTTTGGTATCAAAGGAAAGATAAGGGAAAATCCTACAACTTTCATGTTGTACACTTTTTAAAATAATGAGGTTTTGATAGAGAAAAATGCACCTCAGTGAGGATGTATAAAAATTAACAGCATTTGGAAAATCCTCTTTTTGGTGTTTTTCATTCCAAAAATGATTCTATCCTTTTTGAAATAATTTTTGATCTTATAAAAATATTTTTCAAGTATTTTAAAAGGTATCTAGGTCCAAGTAATTAATCTTAAGAGTTTCATGCATCCATATTGAAATTATTTAAAGTACTTACATGAAATTTCCTTAAGATTCTAAATCTTTTATCTCTTGATGTCTTCATACATATCCATGCTTTGAGTCCATCATTTCTTCAAGCTTTCATATCATGTTCATCCTCTCATAGTATTCAAGCTTTAATATATCATCCATGTCTTTAAGTATTCTTTAAGCTTCATATGATCATGTTCCTTTGGAATATAAGCTTTAATTGATCCTTGTGAGTACTTGACCTTTGCTTTCACATATGTGAGATCTGAAATATCATCACTCATCCAAATATGTTAAGTTCCAATTTTTTGTTAGCATCAAAATAGGATGTTAAGCCTTATAAGGCTAACAATCTCTCCCTTTTTCATGATGACAAATAAGGAGCAAAAATATGAGTAAGCCTTAAAAAGACTCTCCTTTTCAATAAGCATCATCTTCAACATATTTGTAAAGATCAAGATTACTATCAACACCAATTTTAAGATAATTCAATATCATGCATATCAATACCAATTTCAAGGTCATTCAATGTCATGTACTTCTCCCCTTTGTCAAATACTTCTCTCCCTAATTTATGTTTCAAAATTTCAAAATATTTCAATACCAAACTCAATTATTTCAATACCAAACTCAATTTTCAATTTTTGCTCAAAACTTTTCCCCCTTTTGACATCAATCAAAAAGAGTATCATATAAACAAAATAAGTCATATTTTTGAGCATATGAATATCAATCATGCATATCAAGTATATGATACCAATTTAGATTTTCATTAATTCTAATTCCAATTGAACTTTTGAAATTTTTAATACCTAACTCAAATTGAAAATTTATGATACCAATAAAAAAAATAATTCATGATACCAAAAAAAATTAGGGTGAAACAAAATACAAGTTATGAGTCATAATATTCCCCCTAAATTTAATACATTCAGATTTGATAACAATTATGCTTTCTAAATTTTCATCTATGTTTCAAACATTTGATGTATATGCTCATGGATATCAAATACCAATATCATATCAATTTCATAATTTACTCATGGATATAATTATACTTGTCATGCTCAAATACCAATTTATATATTCATGGATACTAATACACTTTATAGATACCAATGTTAATGTCACATTATGCACAACTCATGAATACTCTATTATTTAGATTCAAATTTATCCATTTATCCTTGCGATCCATCATAAGCATACATGGCCAAGAATTTATCAATGCACATCAAAATTCATGTTTCTAAATCATGCTTCATAACTTTATGCTCAAATTTTCAAAATATAGTAAGCCATAGAGTATCAATATTTTCATTGTCTTTAAAAATTTCAAGATACCAAATTTAAGATGTACACATGTATCATATTGCATTCATATAAGCATGGAGTAAATCATATCATGTGCTTTGTACTATAGATTGCCGAAAATGATAAAGATTCAAAACTCAAGAAAATAGAAAATAAGTATGAAACTACAATAAAAGAATTATAAGCTAAACATCTTGTTGAAAAAGAAAAAACTTGAAAATCAAGAAATTAGAAAGCAAGAATGAAAAGATAATAGAAGATCTTTGATCCCTATCCTCTATGGAATATGAGAAAGACATATATATTTCTGAATTAGAGGATAAAATCAGAAAATTATCTCAAGAATCAGAGAAATCACAAAAGAAGTTTGATGACAATAAAGATATTAAGATAAATTATCTCAAAAATCAAATTGAAGATAAAGAAAAGATCATTTACAACTTCACAAAAGGAAAGGAAAACTTTGACAAAATGATAGGCTCACAAAGGATAACCTTAAACAAAGAAGGCATTGGATTTAATGGAGTTGAAAGTAAAAGGAAAAAGAATCTTTACATGGGTTATTTTTCAAAAGCATCCAAAGATTATGCTAGCACATCTTCTAATGCCTACACTAACACCATATGCTATCAATGTAAGAAAAATGGACATATAAAGTTTGAATGTCCATTTAAAATAAATGGTGTGAAGACTAAACAAGTTTGGAAAATTAAAGAAACATCTCAGTTGGTTGAGCTTCTGTCCAGTCGGCTAACCTATGCTTTCTCTTTAAAGGTTTTGTTCAGTCAGTCAGCTGATCGTATGGTCAGTCAGCTGACAATTCTTCTGCCAAGATTTCTTCTTAATCAATCTATTTGCTTCATATTTTCTTTTCTTCTGATTTCATTTAAACATCTAAATTTCAAGTATCCTAATGCTTTCTATTTTATGCCTTGTATGATTCATTCATTGATTTAAGGCCAACAATTTTCATGAATTTCAATAAGATAAACAATAATTTTATCCTTATTCTCTATTTCAATTAATTCAATATATTTGTATGATGTAATTACCCAATTCACCTCTGCTCTTGGGAATACACCAATTCCAACACATAATAAAATCATATAATGGTTAAACCTATGCATGTAACATGTAAGTGATATAAAAGTATGTGAAGAGTGTAAATGGAGCTAGCAAGGCATAAAATAAACAATGTTCATTGATAATTTTATAGTTTGTCATTTTTGTGCTTTAAAATACTATGTAGTGTTTACCTACCCTCTATCCCCAACTTAAGACTTCAATGTCCTCACTCAAGTGTAAAAAAAAATACCCTAGAAATCAATGGACATTGCATGGTGCAATGGAGATCAAATGATGAACCTGCAACACACATATAATTCTAGAAACAACATGCATGCAAACATAGGGATACCACAACACATAAGACAGATAGAACAAAGACACCATGTATGTTCACTCATATTCAAGGCAATACACTATAGAAAGAAACATTACAAGTGTCGGTTCTTCCAACAAAAATTTGATGTAGTGCAAGAACAGAAAAGACAACAGAAAGAAAAGAAAATGAAAGAAAAACAAGCAAAAGTGTGCTGCAGAAGCACAATGCACAAGCAAAGCATAACAAAACTGTATCCTAAGTGGTCAGCCTTAGATCCATCCTACTCGTCCAAGATCAATCCTCTGTTGTTGTCATTTGAATCCTTGCCTCCTAAGTCCCTGGCAACATTAGATGGAGTATCCTCTGCAGGCTGGGTATTGTTGACCCTATGAGTCATACTCGGTTTTGATAATGACAAATATTCTTTGTATTTAATGGTAGATGAGTTTGTGTGTAGGATCAATTAGAAGTATAATATGGTGCACACACGTGGACTTGAAGAAGATAAAGACCCAGAATACTTATTTTTTGTAATTTAATTGATTTTTATTCGGATCTATAATAGTAAATAGGAAATGATCTGTAATAATCAATGCATTACATGCATGATAGGGTAGATAAGCCCAAAGGATTATTCAATGACCTTAGGGATCGGTCGACCGATGCCAGATTTTTGGGGTTAACTCATAAAGACCATAAATTGTCTTTAGGACCCTAAATATTGCATAAAAATGTCCCACATAGTCTTGACAATAAACATCATATAATTAGGGACAATATAATAAAGGGGAAAAGACCGAAGTGCCTAAGGATGGCATGTTCGGTCGACCGAACTCAGTTACACTGAGATCTTCGGTCGACCGAACCCCCACCGGGTCAACAAGTTGACCCTTCAGTCGACCAACCAGAAATATATAGGCAATGCGCTGGTCGACCGAACCCCCATGTGGGAAATTCCAACCGCCTAGTCGACTGAACCCTTAAGCTCAAAATATCTCAATCAACCGAAGTTCGACCAATTTGATCAATCGAACTCACTTTGGTTAACCGAACCGCGGAGGTTCTGGAATCGCCTTGTGAATGGCCGACCAAACAATAAGTTCAAATTGTCCCTGATCGACCAAACTTAGCACTATGGTCAACAAAACCCTTCAGATGGTCGATCGATTCTCTCGGGTTGTCAAAATTTACCAACGTTAAAACACTGTTATTTTTATTAACTTCACTTAAACTTTTGCAAAAATGAGTCATATATCCCAAATGGTTATAATTTTGGGAAGGCTATATATAACCCCTCATTCGCAAAAATTAGCATGAGATTAGCAAACATACTTAGAAAATACCCTCTTAATTTCAAAAAGCCTATTTCTCATATTCAAACTTCATTCTCCCATTCTAACTGTTAGCTTTGGTGTATTCCCACGAGGGGGGGGGGGGGGGGAGTGAATTGGGTCTTTAAAATTTTTCTCCTAGGTTCAACTAATATAGCAACAGTATTACTCAACCTAGGGTCTATCTAAGCACATACCAATACCTCAACAAAATGATACTAAGGAGACATATAAAACAGATGTAGTAGAATCAATGTTTTCAAATCATTCAAAATATTTAAAGCATGCACAACATTCATATAACTATTCAAATATAAACATACATGTGCATAAATTAAATTGTAGAAATATAAAGAGTATAGGGAAAGGGAGAGCCGACACAGGATATGTTATCATGGTTTGACCAACTGTGCCTACATCCCCATCTTGACTCATCAGCACAAGGATTTCACTAATACTCACTTAATGGGTGAAGTGACACCAGTTACAATCAGGTCAATTAGCGGGGCTGACCTCAACCTACACCTTACCAGGATGGTGCACCTAACTTTCCTAACTGAGTTTAAGCCAATCCAGGACTATTTACCAGGGTTAGTCTCCCTCTTCAAGCACGTGCCTCGAATACACCAAATTTAATATAAATTGCGTACAAGTAAAGTGCTTCTTACTCTAAGAAAATTTGCACAAATATGCTCAACCAAATAATGCACTCATATATGATATGAATTAAAGCTGAATGTGAGAATGTTTATTTTTCACAAAAAAATTATTTCTTAATAAAGATCGAGTGTGAAAAATGATTTTCTTACTAACAAGAGTAAGAGACCTTCCAAGAAAATATATTAAAATAAAAATATGCTCAAAGTACTCTTTTCAATATGCTAGGAGTTTTCCCTAAAACTAGTTTTTCAAATAAAGCTTAGAGGAATTAGGATTCTTGCTAAAAAATAATTTTGCAATGAAGAATGTATGAGGCTTTCAAGTCTTGCAATATGTGTGCAAGATTCATAAGCAATAAACAAGTTTTTCTCCAAAGATATTTATCAATGAAAATATATGGAAAAAACTTAGGATTTACTCTTAAGATAATGATTTTGAAAATAATGGAATATGAGAGTATAAGTAATATGATTTGTGAAACTAAAATGCTGAAGATAAAGAATACTCTTTTAAAATGATTTTTCGAATATATAACAAAGAGAGGATGAAAAACAAGCTTAGGAAGATGAAAAATGATATAAAAATTTGAGAGGATTTTCTAACTAATCATCTTACTAATTTTGATAGACTTCTTAGAAAATCTAACCGTTAGTGACATATTAGTCATTTTTAGAAAATGTTTAAGTGAGGTTAGTAAAAATAACAACGTTTTAAATCTCGATAAAATTTACCAACCCGAGAGCATCGGTTAACCGAACTTAAGGTTCGGTTGACCAAGTGGCTGGGTTCGATCGATTAGGAGAAATTTGAACTAAAAGGATGGTCAACCGGACTTGCATGGTTCAAGGGAGATTTTCTAATTCTTCACGGTTCGGTGGACCAGGTCAATTTGAACTATGATGTACGGTCGACCGGGCCGTTGGCAATTCCTACGTGGGGGTTCGGTCGACCAGGTCGTTGCCTATATAATTTTGGTCAGTCAACCAAGTGGTTAGCTTGTTGACCTAGGGAGGTTTGGTCGACCAACTCTTGCCAATCTACTTCTGGTCGGTCGACCAAGTGGTCAACATGTTGACTCGGTTGGGATTCGGTCGACCAAGAATCTCACTGTAACTGAGTTCGGTCGACCGAATATGCCAATTTCGGCACTTTTGGTCCTTTTCTTTTTAAAATTTTTTCCCTATCTATGTAATAATCAACTTAATTTTAATAAGGCACTCTTTTATGCATTACATGGGGGACCTAAGGTCAGTTTAGATCTTTCTGAAGACATTGAAAAAATCCGGCGTCGGTCGATCGAAGGGGGATCCTTAAGGTCCTGTGGCTCCCTGTGGTCATGTTGAGCTTTATTCATATTATGCATGAAGATGCAAATATTACAGACCAAATAGAAAAACTAAATGTAAAACAAGTGAAATTTAAATGCCTTCAATCCTCTTTGCTCTTGTGACTTCCTTGGAATACGCTAGTTAATGTACATGTCTTTCGAGTTTCTTCTAGCTTCCATTTTCAGTCTCCTTATGAGTGTACTAACATATCAAGTCTACTTAAACACTTGATACACACATAAGAAACTTACGATTTGTCATTATCAAAACTAGGGATCGGACTCAAAACATCAACAATCTCCCCCTTTTTGATGATGAAAAAAGCACCAGAGCAAAATTGGGCTTAGCCTAAAAAGGCTCCCCCCTAAGAATATGAATAAATTAAATTTAAGCAATATGACTCAAGCATAAACACCAAAGAAGACATTTCAACTTATATGCATTCAGATTTTTGCAATAAGGCGCAAATACATATATGCATGTAGCTCAGATACTTACCCCATTTAAAATATTGTCCCAAAAAAAAAATTTCCATTTAGTCAATCATTTTGCTCTTATAAAAAGTTCTCCCCCTTTTGGCATAAGCAAAAAGGGCTAAGTATAAAGATTTGTTATATAAAACAAACTTAACAAAAGAGAACTCCCCCTTTTTGAAAAATCTTTACCCCCTTTTTAACTTTTAAGCACAAAACATTCTTCCCTTTTTATTATATAGTATTTGGGCATATAAAACAATTTTAAAGATATAACATTTAGGTACAAAAGCAAGAAAATAAGATATGTATCATTTAAAATCATTTCTTGCCATAAGAATATAAATATATATAAGTAAATATATATATATATATATATATATATATATATATATATATATGCCTCCTATGATTATCAATGAATACTGGGGGCTTATGCTTGTTGAAAAAAGAAATTTTAATTTAAAAGTCAAGCAAGAATTATTTTTTTTAGTTTATCATTTAAGCACAAATCACTAAGTATAATCAAGAAAAACATAACCACAGTGGTCCTAAAGATTTATCAATCACATGCAAGATCATATGGAAAAATTAAAAACTATGTGACAAGTATTATAGTTTTTACTAATGGTATTCAATAAACATAACAATCAAGCACATGCCACTATAATTTCAAAACACATCTAAGCCTACAATACTGGTGAGCATAGTAAGATAAGAGTTTAACTTAAGATGCTCCCCCTTTCAAATTGAATCCAAGCTTAGATGAAACAAACTGCTTATACTTAATACGTATTAATTTCATTAAGTATGCCAAATAGCATAAGCAATCATCATTTTTTTTAAAGTTTTTTTTTAAAAATATACTTGATTAAGATTTATTCATTCTACCATTCAACCAGTATAATCATCCCTATAGGTCACACATGCATCAGAAAAAGAGATAAAGCACCTAACCAAGAAAAATCCATATCAAAACATAGAGCTTTAGAAGTGGGATATGATGTTCAGGGTTCTTAGAAGAGCCTCAATATTCAAAAAGTAAAGCATGATGCAGATGAATCCTTTTATACTTTTTCTTTAAGGATGGAGCTGAGCTCCTCTAATTATTCAATGATTAAGATAGGATGAAATTTTTATATTTCTATTAAAGTTTTCACTCATCCTTTCAAAAATATTTTAACATTTTTATCATCATAATCATCTATGTACATGGATTTGCTTTGGGAAAATTCTACCAAAATTTCGGCAACATGTCGACTATAAATTGAACATTTCCCAAATTTTTATGCACCAAGACTTGATAGATTCAAGCAATCAATTTAAAACAATTTAGTTTGAGCATGCGAGAACCTATTTCTACTACCAGCATGCAATACACAACATATTGCATTAGCCATGCAGTTGGCGTTCCATACAAGCATGCGAGTAAATAAGTTTCTACAACAGCCTTACAGATGCCATTCCATGCAATCCAGTATTATCAAACAGTATATTCAATAACAGTTCACAATACTAGATAATCACAAATCACTATCCATCAAGATATAATATGAACATTGAACAACAGTGGATAGTTATGAGTTTAGTGTTGTGTTGCTTTTCATAAAGGTATATGGAAATATAATAATGAGAGCATTCAAAAGAGTCATGAAATTTTGAAAAGAAATGCTCCCCTTGAGTTATGCACTTATTCATTTTATGCCTTTTTCATCTCCAAATATTTTAGCCAAGGTTCCTAAGATTTTCAATGGATTTATACTTGGCATGAATGTTTTAGGCTTATCGGACCAAAAAGTCACAATGAATATTCGTTGAGGTAATAAGCCTATGTCTGCCTCTTTTCTTATGAATTTCAATATGTAAGATGCACGAGTTGGAATGACTTTTGATATTAATTACATGTGCATAGGTCACTTTGAGATATACACACTTATCAAGATAAGGACTTAGGCAACCAATTTAACCATTCAACACACTCAAGGTATACAATGCTCTAAAGGATTAAAAGTTGAGAGCTATGTGAGAAGTACAAATTAAATACTCTTAAGGATTAAATTCTATTATGTTCAAATGAGTATTTGAGGAAGTAGGACGATATGTATGATGAGCACGCCAAACAATATGTCCAAACTAGTTTTAGCAAAAAGCAGTATGGAATGTATGAATATTTAAGGAATGATGCTCTTTGATAATTTCAAATCAACCATGGCTGGAGGGTATCCGTTGAAGTATAATTGACCTGTTAAGTTAAGGATACGAGCCCATGGATGGATAATACTTAACCAAATACAAGCATGAAGTGGTAAAGATTTCTTGTGAATGGGATAAGCCAAAATTAGAGGGTTTATGATTTAAACTCAAAGGGAAAAAATTTATGATATCTAGATGAAGACTCGTTTCCCTTAGTGGATGCCCCTAATTTGGTTATGAGAGGAATGACTTTCAATTAGCACTAGTAGATATGGAATTTATGATTAATGGTGCTAATACCTAGAGTGATGACTCAATTTGATTAATGAGATTTTGGTTAAAGATATATAGAATATGATGCACCCCAAAAGCTCATCTCTGTGTAATGGACAATCGTTGCTTAACTTAAGATGTCTTATCTTTAAGCATGGGTTAAGCATTTGAAAATATTTACCTAAGAAAGATGCCTAGTCCATTTGGAAGTGGATTTTATTCAATTTTTAAATTGGCTTGCTAATCTTATGATTCTTAGTTATGGCAAAAGTGTATAGTGGATACATATACTAAGAATTTTCATTTTAAATACAAACCACTTCCTAAGCCTACGGTCATCACAACCTCCTAAACCTAAACCTAGGATCTAAGGAAACATTAAATCATTAAATAATATTAATTTAAATCCATTTTCCCTAGGTCCTATGGGATTCGCCTTCATGATAACCCACATCATTTCTTTGTCCATACCTCTGGCATTTCTAAGTTGGATACACCCTTTCATTTTACAAGACAAGCAAATTTTATATGCATGTGACAAATTATGCTTACTTGTTTTATTTTTATTTGACGACGTATGATGGTGGGATTTGTGATATGAACCCTTTTTGAATGATTTATTTCCTTTGTCTCTTAAGAGTTTATTATGATTATTCTTTTCATTTTCAGTTTTGATCATAACTCTAGAATAATCAACTGTTTCTTCCTCTAAGCAGAAAACTCTCAATATCTTTTCAATCCTTTTCTTTTCAAGGAAGGCATAATAATCTTTTAATTCATCTAATTGCTTTGCTATCCTTTTATTCTCATTTTTAAGAAATGATTTCTACTTAGATAACTTTGCTAGAAATTTATTCATTTTTAATAAAGTCTTATCTAGCTTCTCATACAAAGGCATGCTTTCATTTTTCAATTCAGCACATGGTTCATCATAAGATATATCATAGTTGTTATATGAATCACCGCATGTAATGTCAACATTATAATCATAATTTTCAACAGATGATTCTATGCGTAATATATTCTTGTATTCTACATGAGAATCATCAAGTGGATCAATAAAAAAATTATCACAATATTAAATAGACGATTCAGCACATGAAGCAACACAACATTCAACACAAGAATCATCTATCAAGCTAAAGAGAGAATCATATGCCTCCCATTCTGTTATTGTACTTACCCTATGATTTACCACTTCCAAATCATTTGAGCTTGACACTATCGAACTGGTGGTCTCCTTCTCTTACGACTTTCCATATTTCTTTTCAAGCTTCTCCTAGATATCCCTCACATTTTTACATGTCATAATTTCATGAAAAATATGAGAATCTAAAGCACAGTATAATAAATCCATGACATATGAATTTGCATGCATATTAGTATCATTTTTATTAATGGGCATACAAATTCCCTTATCAATCACCTTCCAGGCCCTCCAATTCATAGATTTTACAAATATGCTCATTCAAATTTTCTAATGGATGTAATTTACACCAAAAAACAAAGGAGGACTGGAAGGTGTCTGTCCCTCGCCGAATAGGGATACATCAAATCGAGCCATTACGATCTTTTTGCAAAAACATTTAAGTCTAGTGCAACAAGGCTTTGATACCAATTGTTGGCTTTGGTGTATTCCCAAGAGGGGGGGTGAATTGGGTCTTTAAAGTTTCTATCCTAGGTTTAACTAATATAGCAACAATATTACTCAACCTAAGGTCTGTCTAAGCACATACCAATACCCCAACAGAATGATACTAAGCAGATATATAAAACAGATGAAGAAGACTTAGTATTTTCAAATCATTCACAGTATTTAAAGCATGCACATCATTCATATAACTATTCAAATATAAACATACATGTGCATAAATTAAATTGCATAAATATAAAGAGTATAAGGAAAAAGAGAGCTGACACCGGATATGTTATCGGGGTTCGGCCAACTGTGCCTACGTCCCCACCTTGGCTCACCAGCACAAGGATTTCACTAATGCTCACTTAATACATGGAGCAGCATTGGATACAACCAGGTTAATTAGTGGGGCTGAGCTCAACCTACACCTTACCAGAATGGTGCACCTAGCTTTCCTAACTGAGTTTAAGCCAATCCAAGATTATTTACCAGGGCTAGTCTCCCTATTCAGGCCCATGCCTGGAATACAACAAATTTAATATAAATTGCATACAAGTGAAGTGCTTCTTCCTCTAAGCAAATTTGCACCAATATGCTCAACCAAATAATGTACTCACATATGATATGAATTGAAGCTGAATGTGAGAATGTGTATTTTTTACTAAAAAATTATTTCTCAATAAAGACCGAGTGTGAAAAATGATTTTCTTACTAACAAGAGTAAGCGACCTTCCAAGAAAAGATATTAAAATAAAAATATGCTCAAGGTACTCTTTTCAATATGTTAGGGGTTTTCCCAAAAACTAGTTTTTCAAATAAAGCTTAGGGGAATTAGGATTCTTACTCAAAAATAATTTTGCAATGAAGAATATTTGAGCCTTTGAAGTCTTGCAATATGTGTGAAAGATTCACGAGCAATAAACAAGTTTTTCTCCAAAGGTATTTATCAATGAAAATATATGGAGAAAACTTAGGATTTACTCTCAAGATAATGATTTTGAAAATAATAGAATATGAGAGTATTAGTAATATGATTTGTAAAAATAAAATGCCCAAAATAAAGAATGTTCTCTTAAAAATGATTTTTCGAATGTATAACAAAGGGAGGATGAAAAGCAAGGTTAGGAAGATGAAAAAATGATATAAAAATTTAATAGGATTTTCTAACTAATCATCTTACTAATTTTGAGTTATGAGGGGGTATATATAGACTCCTTAGAAAATCTAACCATTAGGGACATATTAGTCATTTTTAGAAAAGGTTTAAGTGAGGTTAGTAAAAATAACAATGATTTTAACCTCGGTAAAATTCGCCAATGCAAGAGCACTAGTCGACCGAACTTAAGGTTCGGTTGACCAAGTGGCTGGGTTTGGTCAATTGGGAGAAATTTGAACTGAAAGGATGGTCGACCAGACTTGCATGGTTCAAGGACGATTTTCTAATTTCACGCGGTTCAATCGACCGGGTCAATTTGAACTACAATGTACGGTCGACCGGGCGGTTGGCGATTCCTACGTGGGGGTTCGATTGACCAAGGCATTGCCCATATAATGTTGGTCGGTTGACCAAGCAGTCAACTTGTTGACCCAGGGAGGTTCAGTCAACCAGGTCTTGCCAATATACTTCTGGTCGGTCGACCAAGAGGTCAACATGTTGACCCAGTGGGGGTTCGGTAGACTGAGGATCTCAATGTAACTGAGTTTGGTCAACCAAACATGCCAATTTCTACACTTTCGGTCCTTTTTTTTAAAATACTTATTTATATGATGATCAACTTAATTTTAATAAGGCACTTTTTTATGCATTGAATGGGGGACCTAAGGTTTGTGTAGGTCTTTCTGAGGACACCGAAAAAATCCGGCATTGGTAGACCAAGGGTGATCCCTAAGGTCCTATGGCTCGCTCTAGTCAGTTTATGGTCACGTTGAGCTTCATTCATATCATGTATGCGGATGCAAATATTATAGACCAAATAGAAAAACTAAATGCAATACAAGTGAAATTGAAATGCCTTCAATCTTCTTTGCTCTTGTGACTTCTTTGGAATATGCCAACTGATGTACATGTCCTTCGAGTTTCTTCTGACTTCCATTTTCAATCTCCTTATGTGTGCGCTAACATTTCAAGTCTGCTCAAACACTGGATACACACATAAGAAACTTGCGGTTTTTCATTATCAAAACTAGGGATTGGACTCAAAAAGTCAACACTTACTCATTCATATTGCAAATACCACTTAGTAAGAGTGCTTTTGTGTTCATCTCACCAAGCTTAAACTCTCACTTACTCGATTTGATTGAGATTAATTTTTTTCTTTGAGAGTAAGCTTCTAGTTTTTCTAGAAGGCTTCGTAAATATGCCTTCCATAGGAAAACTTCTTAGAGCATATGAGTTTTTCATATTCATTGCAATACTCAAGAGTTCATATTGCATTTTTTTTTGTGAAATACTATTTTACAAACTAATTTCAAATATTTTGTGTGGTTTATTTTGAGAAAAATATTTTTTGAAGATATTTGAAGTTTGGTTGAAGATAAATACTATTTTAAAAACCAACTTCAAATATCTCTTGTAAGTTACTGTGAGAAATATATTTGTTGAAGATATTTGAAATGTACTTGAGATCTTTGTTACTGCATTGTGATTGATACTTTTATTTTGACACAAAGATCTTTTCACTTACACTCTCACGAACTGATTTTCATATTTGCATTAATCTTTGAGAGTAGGCATTAAGACTACACTGAGCTTATCTTATCCTATCATACTGTAGTGTGTTGATTATAGTGGTACATATCTGCTTGTGTAAGAAGCGTTTGTTTTTACGCAAAATTTCATATTTGTTGTATTCTAGGCATGGGTCTGAAGTGGGAGACTAGCTCTGTTGAATAGTCCTAGATTAGCTTTGACCCGGCTAGGAAAGCTAAGTGCACCATCTTGGTAAGGTGTGGTTGTAGGTTGAGGTCAGGCCCACTAATTGACCTGGTTATAACCAGTGCTGCTCCACCCGTTAAGTGAGCATTAGTGGAATCCTCAGGCTTTCGAGCTAGAGGCAGGGTGTTGGAAGTATTGGCCAAACCTCGATAATATATTGTGCATGTACTTTATATTTCTATAGTTTATTTTCCGCACTTTCATTTTCAGCACATGTATGTATTCTGTTTAATTCATCATATGTTGTACATGTGTTAATTGGGTTTATGATTAAATAGAAAGACCCTAGGTTTGTGTAATACTGCTACTGGTTAAATTAAACCTAGGAGAGAAATAATACCCAATTCACCCCCCCCCCTCTTTGGAATACACCAATTCCAACAGGTATGCATAACATCCTCTTACCCTCAGAGGTATTGTTAGGCACTACTGGGAATTATGTTGAAGCAGGCACAACGGATGGCATCCTAGTAAGAGCTTCTAGTCTGACACAAAAGTGAGAAGGTGGTCCAACTTTGTAACATGGGGGGAGAAATGACGAAGGATTGTGATGACCATTTTAGCACATCGTGCACATTCTTCACATATTTTCACCAGTGATTGGAGTACTATAGAATAGAGGAGTTCAAGATCATGGTGCAGGCAGGCTAGACTGTTCCCATCTAGAATACCTTCTTAGGTCTTGAAATATGGACAACCCATCATAGAAGAGCCTCTCCTTGGGGTTGAGGGGTCTTGAAATATGGTCGACCCATCCCTGTCTTGCGTTGAATGCAGGCGTTAGTCGTGGCTAAGAATGGTTATCCCAAAATGACAGGGATCAATTTCGTGGAAGGCTCCATATCTAAAATAATAAAATCAATAGGATAATGGATTTCTTCCACCTTGACCACTACATCATTGATCACACCCCCGGGTTTCTTTAGAGATCGATCAGCAAGACACAATGTGACCAAAGTGGGCTGCAGCTTCTTGAGGTTAAGTTGTTGGTAGGCCAAGTAAGGGAGGATGTTCATGCTTGCCCCTAAATCTGAAAAAGCCCCCTCAATGGCACAACCACCAATTACACATGAAATAGTGGGTGAGCTGAGATCTTTTAGCGTAGGGATGAGGTGTCCAAATATCATTGAGCCTATGTGCTCACTTTACTTAACTAATCCATCCATATGCACCCTTGATTCTTTTTCCTGCGTTGACAAGTCGTTAAGGAACTCGATGAATGTAGGTGATTGCTTGATACCATATAGGAGAGGCTCGTCTACCCATACTTGTTTAAACATATCCTATATGGCCTCAGTTGAGGCCTCTTTTCTAAATATAGAAGGTGCAAAAGGAGCTATAGGATGAGTTACTGGAGGGACATGAAATGCTCTATGAGGGGTGAAGTGAGGTTTGGTCCTTCTAGTGATAGGTGTGGGATTAAGGGGTTTATGTATTAAACTAGAGGAAGATAGGGTGCAAGAATCAATATGGGGTACTACCCTCTTTTCTTCCTCATTCTCTCCCTGGCTTGATTGCTCCTCGGTTGTATTATCTGTCATCCTACCACTTTGTAAAGTGGTCACCACTTGGGCTTGCTTAGGATATGATAAGGGGACAGCATCCAGTTCACATGATGAGGGGTCGTATTATCCCTTTGAGTTCACTAAGGGCTGACTTGGAAATTTACCTTCGTCTTTCCGACTCAAAGAAGTAGCTAGTTGCCCTATGGTGGCTTCTAGCTTTGCGATGGACTAAGAGTGGGAAAGAAGAAGTTTCTTATCTATTTGGCGATCACCCTCAATGCTTTTAAGGTCTTTCAACTTTGTCTCCTGAAATGTGTCATACTTAGGCTGAGGTGGAGACAGGTGCTGAAAGGGTGAGGATTTAGGAGCTGAATTAGGATAATTCTGGAAATTTTGGTATGGGTGAGGAGGTGGATCATTAGGGGCTTGTGGAGGTCTTTGGTATTGAAAACCTGGAGCTTGCAGCCTCCAGGAGAAGTTAGGACATTGTTTCCACTTGGGGTTGTAGGTATGAGAGTAGGGGTTGTTTGACGGCCTATGGTAGGCTCACCAAGGCTTGGGTCCATAACTACCAAAAAGAATATTTATAGAACCTAACTATCCCAAGTTTAGTAGAAAGTGGGTAAGTCAGGTATCGATTCACGGAGACTTGAAGCGCAATTATTAAACCACTTCCAATTTAATTTACTAAAGTCTTGTTATGAAAAAGAAGTGAAAGATGGTATTTTGCAATGGTGATTATCTAACAACTATTGGAAAACATGTAACTGAAAGCAAATAAATCTAAGCTACTGGAAAGTAAGTAAAATTCTAAGTTACCCTACCCCTACAAAGCGATACTGTGGTCTGAATTAGATGCTGAATGTCATGCTTCTAACTACGCTCATCCAGACTTCCATAGAAGTACTAACCTGAGCAAGCCAAAATAGGAGAGGGCTCATCAGGGGCACAGGGTAGCAAAGGTGCACCAACTGTTCGGAGTACGGTTAGGAACTGGAGTATACCCTATCTCAACAATAATGAACACCTTCACTATTTCATACCTGACTATTTCCCTCTAACTAATATGTAGCAGTGCTTATCCTTATCTACAATCTTTCATCAAACACACAGCTAGTAAATGGAAAGCATTAAATTTAAAGTAGTAAATGAAAGCAAGGGTAAAAATATCATCCCTTTATCATTCAAAATTTCTGTCATTAATGCCAAAAGTACAAGTGGGGATCATCTAATATACACGATCATTGTATGAACGTTGTTGGTTGTCACAAGCCATCGGACACTCCTTACACGAACTAAAACTACTCTACTCCTACTCTAACTTGGATCTCAATGACTTCCTAGGTCTATCACTAACCTAAAAGAGGCCAAATAGGAACCCAGAGCTTGTGTTCGTAGCAAATACTTATAGGTTCTAGGGTTTACAAGGGTTGTTTTACAAGTTGGGAAATTTTGCAGCAAATCTCGCGCAGAAGATTGTCGCTGTCGACCAAGTTGCCCTTTGCTTATTCTTGTGCGCACCCAAATCGGATCTCACGGGAAGTTAGGGTTTTGAATCTCCAATATCTTCGATTTCCTTGTGCCCCAGGGTTTTGATGGTCAAACCGATGGTTGAGACTTGTAGCATCTCAATCTTCAGGAAATCTCAGTGTCTTGACATGGTCGCCCCTGAAGGTCTCTTGGTCGAACACTTCGTCGGGACTCTCGATACTTCTGAATTTCACTTCTGTATCAGTATCTCGATGTGGCCGCCCCAGAGAGTCACTTAGTCAAGCACTTGGTTGAACCTTGCAGCATTCCGATCATAGTTTGAACCTTGGAGTCCGCAGTTGAAGACCAAGTCACCCTTATGCGACACTGGTCGCACCACATGGTCGAGCATCATATTCTTGTCTATTTATGATCTAAAGGTTCTGGACCTTGGCTGAATGTCTGAATTCGAGCTTTGAATCCTCCAAATTCTCCTTGACTTCTTGTAATTCCTAACTCCATGGTCTAAACCTGTTTTTACTGAAAAGACAAACAAACCTTGCATAACTTTGAACAATGATAACTCTTGGTAAATACATAATAAAATGAGGATAAACAAAGGTTGTTGGCCTTACGAGGCCTAAAATCTTATTATCTTGTTTTGATGCTAAAAAACTAGTGGGATTTAACATATTTGTGTGAGTAATGTTGTCTCAGGGCTCTTATATGAGAAACCAAGGTCAAAGTGCTCACAAGGATCAAATGAAGCTTAAAAGAGTCAAAGCATAGATTTAAAGATGATATATTAAACCTTGAATAATATGACGACATGAATGAGTTGTTGAAAGTCAAGGAATATTAAAGTCAAAAGAGCCAAAGAAAAGTAAAGTGAGAAAACTCAAAGAATATTAAAGATTGAAGACCAAGAAAGAGTCAAAGCAAGCATGAAGACTTGAGTATTTAGAATGTCAAGTCTTAGAAGTCTTTATGTAAGTACTTTAATGTTTAAATATGGTTTGAAATATTATAAAGCTCTTAGGTTAACTTATTGAACCTAGATACCTTTTAAAATACCTGGAAAATATTTTAATAAGGTCAAAAATTATTTTATAAAGGTTAGAATCATTTTTGGAATGAAAAGCACCAAAAAGAGTTTTTCCAAATGCTGTCAGTTTTTACACATCCGAATTGAGGTGCATTTTTCACTATCAAAACCTCCTTATTTGAAAAATGTGTTCAACATGCAAGTTGTAGAATGTGTTCTTAGCTTTCTTTTGACACCAAGAATATCTAATTTGGAGTTATAAATAAAAAGTTATGAGCAAAATACGGAAGTGGGGTCACAATGGTCAACCAACTGAACACTGTTCACAGGAGGAACTTCAGCTGACTGAACAGTAGACAGGGCCACTTCAGACGACCAGAGTGTAATTTCAGATGTCTGAAGAATAACTTTAGATGACTGAAGATTAAGTTCAGTCATCTGAAGATTTTTTTTTGAATTTGTTTTTGAGGCAGAACCATCTTAGATGACTGAACCCGAGACTTTAGTCATCTGAACACTGTTAACGGGCAGAAATTTCAAAAAATTGATTGTTTAAATATTATTTGCTTGGGCTCCAAAATTTGTAAAAACTTGGGAAATTATCTAAGGAAACTTTAGCAACAAGGAAACAATTTTGAAAGCCTATAAATACATGGTTTTGCAAATCAAAACATACCAAGAATTGAAAAATCTATTTTAGAAGCTGAAAGCACTCTTGTTCTTCCAAAGTTCTCTTGTTCACTCATTGAAAAATTATTTTGCTGAGATATTCTGAAGTGCTAATCCTTCTTCCTTTGAATTCCTACTCCTAATCCTCATCTAACAAGGATATTGGTGAATTCTACACTTAAGCTTCATTCTATTTCATATTGATATTTTACTTTAAAGTATATAGTGCTGAACTTATACTAACTTACTCTTTGTGAGAGTATATTTGTACACATATTATATCTTGTTTCTTGTAGTTCTTTGACATTCCAAGGATTGTTTGGATCGTTGACTAAGCAAGGGGATATTGCTTAGAGAGGTGGGCTCTAGCCTAAAGGAGTGACTGAACGAGGGGACATCGTTTGGAGAGGAGGACTCTAGCCTAGTGAAGGAGTGTTTGAGTGTGGGGTATCGCTTGTAAAGGTTTTGTTCCACCCATCAACGGAACAGGTTTAGTGAATCCTTTGGTGGTTTGCCAAAGGCGAGGATGTAGGCTGTGTTGAAACTGAACCTCGTAAAAATCCCGATATCACTCTCTCTTTCCCTATTCTTTATTTTCAGTACATATTTAAATTACGTGGATGGTTTAAATTTGAAAATCATATAAACTACGTATATTTGGAAATCAAGTAAACCTCAAAGTTTGATTTTGATTTGGGTTGCAGAAACCGAAAGGGAGTACGTTGGTTGAACCATTCTTTGCGGAAACCATAGGGGAGTACATTACTTGGCTAAACATCCTAAAGATAAACTAACTTAAGAGTTTATTTGAATTCTGAAGTTGGGAAAGAGCAATTGGATCTTATATTGAACATTACATTGAAGAAGCATTTTAATATATACACGGTTTTGTTCAAACTCGCATTTACTACAGGGCTGAACACAATACAAAAGCTGAAAGTTAGAAATACCATTAATATATTGTGATTGTATGGTATAAAGCTTGAGATTGAGTGAACCGTGTTTATATTTCAGAAAGTGCTAAAGCTTGAATGATTTCATCAATCTAATAGTACTGAAGTGAATTTATATTTGGCAATCAAATTGGTTGTTGGTTTGAGAATTGTGGTTGATAGGCTTGACTAGTTTAATTATTTGTGTGGTTGAAGATTGAATGTTTAATTAGTTTTCTTGTTTATTGTTTAAGAGAAACCAAGTTATTTTTTGATTGAAAAAATAGATAAACAAGTCAAAGAATTCGTTAAAAATTAAAAGATGTTAAAGACTTCAAAAAAGAACTAGAAAGAAAGTTTTAAAAGCCAATTCACCCCTCCTCTTGGGAAGCTGTTCCTAGTTTCAATTGGTATCAGAGAGGGGTTATAACAAATCCTAATAAGTAGCTATAAAAATATCTAAATGACTAACTTAGGCGTAGCTTCCTTTGGAGAGGGACAATCTTCAATTAGGCCACCAATCTTTTGTGGACAGAACTATACATTTTGGAAAAAGAGAACGCAAATATACCTTCAAACCATGGATTGGAAAGCTTCGGAGGTTATCACGGATGGTAATCTAATTCCCACCACATTAGTAGATGGAAAACAAATACCAAAGGAAAAGAAAGACATGATTGAAAGAGATTAAAAAATGTTGCAAATAAACTCTAGTGCTATGAATGCTCTATATTGTGTTTTAGATGCCAATTAATTTAATCGAATAATGGCTTGCAAATCAGCTAAGGAGATATGGGATAAGCTAAAAGTAACATATGAAGGAACTACGGATGTTAGGGATAATAGGGTTGATATGCTTACAAGTGAATATGAAGCATTTAGAATGAACCCGGATGAATCCATATCTAGCATGTATACCAGGTTTACCCACATAATCAATTCCCTAAATGCCTTAGGAAAAACTTACACTACTCATAAGATGATATGAAAAATTCTAAGAGGTCTTCCCTCCATGTGGGAACCAAAGGCTACTGCTATCACGGAAGGTAGAAATTTGAAAAGCACATCCTTAGATGAGTTTATAGGTTCTCTCCTCACATATGAAATGACAATGAATAAAAATAGCAGGAAAACCAAAGCCCAAGAAACAATAGCCTTCAAAGCCTCAAAAGAAACTCTAGTAGTGAAGAGATGGATGAACATGAAGCAGCCTTTATATCTAAAAAGTTAGAAAAAATCCTTAGAAGGAAAAATAAATTCAAAAGAAAATCCAAATCTGAATCAGATGAAAACGAAGATGAAGTTTGCAAGAAATCTAAAAATAAAACTCCTACATGCTATAATTACAATAAAGTTGGACATATAAAACTAGAATGTCCACTACTAAATAAAGATTCTAAGAAGAAAAACAAAAAGGCCATGAAAGCCACTATTTGGGATGGTACAAGTAGTTGGGAATATGAATCAAGCGACCAAGAGGTTGCCTACACGTGCTTTATGGCATGGGATAAAGAAGAAAACTCCTCAACTAAATCTTCAAATAATTCTCGTAGTGATAAATCAAGTAATGAGGGTATGATATCCTATGATGAACTTCAAAATAATTTATTTAAAGTACATAAGATGCTGATCAAAACAAATAAACAAAATACTTCATTGACAAATAAAAATGAAAGTATAATGAAAGAATTAGAATTTTTTAGAAATGCTGAAAGAGAAAATAAAAGAGAAAAGGATTCAAGGATCAAGAAAATAGAACATAAGTATGAATTAGCAATGAAAGAAATAGAATCCAAAAATCTTGCTGAGAAAGAAAAGAACTTGAAAATCAAGAAACTAGAAAGCAAGAATGAACAAATGATGGAAGACCTTTGATCCCTATCCTCTACGATATGAGAAAGATATGTATATTTTTGGATTAGAGGATAGAATAAGAAAATTATCTCTAGAGCTAGAGAAATCATTAAAGAAGGTTGATAACAAGAAAGACATAGAGTTAAATGATCTCAAGAATCAAATCAAAGATAAGGATAAAATTATTTATAACTTTACAAAAGGAAAGGAAAACCTTGATAAGATGATTGGCTCACAAAGAATGTCATTAAACAAAGAAGGCATTGGTTTCAATGGAGTTGAAAATAGAAAGAAAAAGAGTCTGTACATGGGATATTTCTTAAAAGGATCCAAAGACTATGCAAACACGTATTCTAATGCCTAACACCATACGCTATCAATGTAAGAAAAAGGGGCATATAAAATTTGAATGTCCATTTAAGAGGAAAGGTGTTAAAACAAAACAAGTATGGAAAATAAAAGAAACATCTCTTGAAAAATCAACTGGACTCAACAAGGTATGGGTACCAAAAGTGAAATTATAACTTCATACAAACATAAAGAAAATAGCATTGTTGGTTCAAAATCATAGGATGAATCTTTATAAGGCTTAAATTAAGAAAATATTGAGAAATAATCAAATTGAGCTTATTACTTAAGTACCTTGATTAAGAAGAAGATATTTGAGAATGAAATCCTATATGTTACATGCTTACATGCCTATATGATAAGCTCCCTATGTATGTGATTTGCTGATATGCTATACGTTACATGAGTATAACTTGACTTGACTTGACTTATATTGATAATTTATGGCTCTTTATATTGCAAACTTGAGCAAAATTATGAAGCTAAATCTTGATATAAGAAGAATAGAGTTTGAGCATGGGATTATTGAGAATGAGCATGAATCTTGATATAAAATTAATTTTTGACTATGCATGCTAATAATGAATCAAGTGGATAAATTTGTCTTGTGCTGCTCTTTATATTGATATCCATGAGCTATGAATGATATTTTTGATAGCCATGAACTATGCATGATATGATATTAGCTTTGGTATCTATAAAGTATTTTTGGTATCACATTTTAAAAAATTTTAATTGGTATCACAAATTGAAAGGCTCAATTGGTATCACAAATTAATATTTAAGAATGATAAGCAAAATTGAACTCATATGATATTGATGATGTTAACATGATATTGGTGTTCAATGATTGTGTTCATGAGAACATACAGGATATGAATCAAAATATGAAGCATGGATAATAAACTTAAAAGCATAATTGGTATCAAATCTAAATGTATTAAATTCAGGGGGAGTATTATGACTTATTACTTGTATTATGGTTCTTTCCTAATTATTAAATTGGAATCATGGAATAAGTAATTGGTAGTATGAATTATTATGCATGTTGAAGTTTAAAGAACTATACTTTTTATTGTTACTCTTTTTGATCAATGTCAAAAGGGGGAGAAGTTTTAGGCACAACAAAAATTAAGCGTGATATTAAAAATTGGAAGCTTATAGAAATGATATATCTAAAGAAGGATAAGTACTTGATGCTGATTGATATTGACATTAAATAATGTGATTTTGATATATGAGCATGATACATGAAAGTATTTTTTTAAATGATGCTTATTGAAAGAAGGAGCCTTTTTAAAACTTACTCAAATTTTTGCTCCTTATTTGTCATCATCAAAAATGGGGAGATTGTTGGTCTTACAAGGCTTAAAATCTTATTATCTTGTTTTGATGCTAACAAACTAGTGGGATTTAACATATTTGTGTGAGTAATGTTGTCTCAGGGCTCATATATGAGAAACCAAGGTCAAAGTGCTTACAAGGATCAAATGAAGCTTAAAAGAGTCAAAGCATGGATTTAAAGATGATATATTAAACCTTGAATAATATGAGGACATGAACGAGTTGTTGAAAGTCAAGGAATATTAAAGTCAAAAGAGCCAAAGAAAAGCAAAGTGAGAAAACTCAAAGAATATTAAAGCCTGATGACCAAGAAAGAGTCAAAGCAAGCATGAAGACTTGAGTGTTTAGAATGTCAAGTCTTAGAAGTCTTTATGTAAGTACTTTAATGTTTAAATATCGTTTGAAATATTATGAAGCTCTTAGATTAACTTATTGGACCTAGATACCTTTTAAAATACCTGGAAAATATTTTAATAAGGTCAAAAATTATTTTATAAAGGTTAGAATCATTTTTGGAATGAAAAGCACCAAAAAGAGTTTTTCCAAATGCTGTCAGTTTTTATACATCCGCATTAAGGTGCATTTTTCACTATCAAAACCTCCTTATTTGAAAAATGTGTTCAACATGCAAGTTGTAGGATTTTTTCTTAGCTTTCTTTTGACACCAGGAATATCTAATTCGGAGTTATAAATAAAACGTTATGAGCAAAATATAGAAGCGGGGTCACAGCGGTCAGCCAACTGAACACTGTTCACGGGAGGAACTTCAGCTGACTGAATAGCAGACAGGGCCACTTCAGATGACCGAAGTGTAACTTCAGATGTTTGAAGAATAACTTCAGACGACTGAATATTAAGTTCAGCCATCTGAAGATTTTTTTTTGAATTTGTTTTTGAGGTAGAACCACCTTAGATGACTGAACCCGAGACTTCAGTCATCTGAATACTGTTAGCGAGCAGAAATTTCAAAATTTTGATTGTTTAAATATTATTTGCTTGGGCTCCAAAATTTTTTAAAACTTGGGAAATTATCTAAGGAAACTTTAGCAACAAGGAAACAAGTTTGAAAGCCTATAAATACATGGTTTTGCAAATCAAAACATACCAAGAATTGAAAAATCTGTTTTAGAAGCTGAAAGCACTCTTGTTCTTCCAAAGTTCTCTTGTTCACTCATTGAAAATTATTTTGTTGAGATATTCTGAAGTGCTAATCCTTCTTCCTTTGAATTCCTACTCCTAATCCTCATCTAACAAGGATATTGGTGAATTCTACACTTAAGCTTCATTCTATTTCATATTGATATTTTACATTGAAGTATAGAGTGTTGAACTTGTACTAACTTGCTCTTTGTGAGAGTATATTGTACGCATATTATATCTTGTTTCTTGTAGTTCTTTGACATTCCAAGGATTGTTTGGATCGTTGGCTAAGCAAGGTGATGTTGCTTAGAGAGGCGGGCTCTAGCCTAGTGAAGGAGTGTTTGAGTGTGGGGTATCGCTTGTAAAGGTTTTGTTCCACCTGTCAACGGAACAGGTTTAGTGAATCCTTTGGTGGTTTGCCAAAGGCAAGGATGTAGGCTGTGTTGAAGCCGAACCTCGTAAAAATCCCGGTCTCACTCTCTCTTTCCCTATTCTTTATTTTCAGTACATATTTAAATTGCGCGGATGCTTTAAATTTGAAAATCATATAAACTACGTATATTTGGAAATCAAGTAAACCTCAAAGTTTGATTTTGATTTGGGTTATGGAAACCGAAAGGGAGTATGTTGGTTGAACCATTCTTTGCGAAAACTATACGAGGGTGCGTTACTTGGCTAAACATCCCAAAGATAAACTAACTTAAGAGTTTATTTGAATTCTAAAGTTTAGAAAGAGCAATTGGATCTTATATTGAACATTACATTGAAGAAGCATTTTCATATATACAGGGTTTTGTTCAAACTCGCATTTACTATAGGGCTGAACACAATAAAAAAGCTGAAAGTTACAAATACCATTAATATATTGTGATTGTATGGTATAAATCTTGAGATTGAGTGAACTGTGTTTATATTTCAGAAAGTGCTAAAGCTTGAATGATTTGATCAATCTAATATTACTGAAGTGAATTTATATTTGGCAATCAAATTGGTTGTTGGTTTGAGCATTGGGGTTGATAGGCTTGACTAGTTTAATTATTTGTGTGGTTAAAGATTAAATGTTTTATTAGTTGTCTTGTTTATTGTTTAAGAGAAACCAATTTATTGTTTGATTGAAAAAATAGATAAACAAGTCAAAGAATTGGTTAAATATTAAAAGAAGTTAAGGACTTCAAAAAAGAACTAAAAAGAAAGTTTTAAAAGCCAATTCACCCCCCCCCCTCTTGGGAAGCTATTCCTAATTTCAAAGGTAAATGAGGGTCCAAAATCATATATTTTAGGAACTCATCACAACCCCCAACTAACACTTTGTTGGTTCTCGAGCAAAGAAAAATCTAAGAAAACTAAAAAAATCCTACCTACATCCTCTTTTGCGGGAAACACAGTTGCATTACCATATGCAACAAGGCTTTAAACCCCTAGGTTGAACCTAGTGGACGAGTTCTAGTCTCGCGAGGGTTTTCAAGGCGATACCCAGAAATACTAATTTAAAAGATGGAAACGCGTGCAACATAATCATACCATTTTACATACAAAGATATAACTTTATTACATATATATTCCTTCATACACAACTCCATTATACACACACTTTGCATCATTTCAATCATTCAAAACTCAACATAACACAACTATCTAAAGACACCACTCAAAAGGAATCAACCAATGATTATAGTAAAAGTTAATATTAGCATGTAAATCAAAGTATGGATAGGTCACGTCATAGGGCATGTGTAAAGGATGTGATTTGTCTCACTCAGAATGCTTAGAGGCACCTACAAAATGACCATTTTGACTCAGTCTCACTGGTTTATTCCCTCAAAATTCACTCAAGAAAATGGGTTCACTCTCATATATGAGGAAGAGTTTCACGATCAAACGTACCATATATTTGAAGAACTAATGTTAGAAGTGTGGAGTGGACTAGTCTTATAGGAAAGGGATCCAGCCCTTATTGAGGTGTCGGATCCTTCACCCTAACATCTTCTCACTCACTCGCCACATTTAATCAAGACCACCCTAGAGGAACTTATTCCTAGACTTGCGTGAATTCAAAAAATAAATTGGTTGAAAGATCCTTCATACGTGGATATTCGTAGTGTGTGTCCTCAACTTGACCTTTTTGTCTTTCCTTAGAGCAGGTGTATATTTTTGTTTTCATTTTTCTTTGCTCAAGTTTCTCTTTTTTTTTTTTTTTCATTTTTTTGTTCTTTACATGGTCAGCTAAGACAATCATCACATTCTTATCTTGTCTTTATGTTTCCAATAGGTATGTAGCTCGAACAAGAGTCTATGGAAAAGGTCGGTCTCTAAGGGTGGCTTGACCTTTATGTCTTGAGTAAGCTACAAGACCTAGGTTTATATCTGTCCACTTGATGTCACCTCTAGGCTAGCAAATACAAGATAAAATACTAGTTGACAAAGGAAATCTAGCAAAAGAAGGAAAGTTGAGTTTTATAAACTCAGAGTTTGATGTCAAAAACTCGAGCAATGAACGGATAGCTCAACAGTATCTCATAAGGTGTCATAGTTTCCACAGTTGTTCTCTCAATGCTCTCAAAGAACCCTAAGTATTACAAATCACGTGTAACTATGTTTTTTGCCCCATGAAGTACCATGTAAATACTAGAGTTTACATTGCAGTATTAACCCGAACAAACCACTAGTCAACGACCTAGAGTACTATCAAGTTGTCGACCATGTTATGTGATCTTTACACAACTAGTTTACTACATTGTTAGCGAGCATAATGAAATCATATAACTAAAAAGCTTATGCATGTAGCATTAGGTTATATAGGTGTATGTAGATGGTATAAAATATAAAATATGTTAGCATTGTTTAAAATTGTGTCATTTTTGTGCATGAATGTGCCATGCAGTGTGCCACCCCCTACCCCTAACTTAGAACTTCAATGTCCTCACTGAAGTGTGGACTGAAAAAGGAACTCGGGTAAGGGATAGGACAGTGTAATATGTTAGTAAGAACAAATAGTGTACCTTCAAAATACAATAACCAGAATAGCATGCATGCAGAGATACCCTGTAGCACAAAAGACCAATGCTAGCCAAAAGCACCATATATATATGTCATTAGTATCAACAAGTTTACCTACTCTAATCTCATACCCCCAACTTGTCCTATGACCTACACTAAGGACGTTGTCTTCTAGTTAGTCTCCTTTAAGTACCTTAAGGACTCAACAAGAAAAGAAAAACTATCGAGTTACCTCCCAGAAGCTCTAAGTTTACCGTCTTCAGCCAGACGTGTTGGAGCTTATTTTGGACTTATCCTGGTTTCCAAGTAGCATTGGATTCTCTCTTTTCTTCCTTACACCCGAAGTTGTATACCCCCTAACTTATGTTCAAAATTGGGGACCCAGTCATGTTTTATTATAAATTGATCAAAAGGATCCACAAATTCAATAGTGGTAGGGCTGTCAAGTTAAAGCATACTTTCCCAAGGGTGTTTCCATAGCATTGAAGGAGTTTCTTCCCTAACAATTTTGTCAATCACTTCTTCATCCACAGCTTGGGCGACGTTCAGAGGATGTTGAGAAGTGTTAAATATGTTCAGCCTACGTTGTTTATGGTCCCATGAGATGTCTACAAGGATCAGGTTTGTGGAAGTCTCCATGTCTAAAATGATGAAACCAACAAGGTAATGAAAATCTCCCACCTTGACTACCACGTCTTCTACCACACCCTCGGCTTGGTTAATAGATCGACCAGGAAGGCATAAAGAAACCAAGGTGGGTCACAACACTCCTTGGTTAAGTTTTTGATAGGCCGAGTATGAAAGGATGTTCACACTTGCTCCTAAATCTAGAAGTGCCCCATCAATTGTGTAATCAACAATTACAAAAGAAATAGTAGGTGCGTCGGGGTCTTTTAGTTTAGGAACAAGGTGTTGTAGTATTTTGGAACTTATATGATCGACATGCTTAACCAAAGCATCCATGTGCACCCTTGATTCTATCCCCTACATTAACAAGTCCCTAAGGAATTTTATGAACGCAGGTGATTGCTTAATGGCATCGAGGAGAGGCTTATCCATTCTCACTTGTTTAAACATGTCGAAGATGGATTGAGTGGAAGCCTCTTTCCTAAGTATAAAGGGTGTAAGTGGGGGTGCTGGATGTGTCACTGAGTAGCCTAGGGTTGTATGTGTTTGAATACGAGTCATTAGAGGGTTTATCATACCAATTATGGGTGGCATTTACTTCCTCGTGCATAAGCTTAGGCTGAGAATGCGCATGAGGACAATTGTAATACGTATCGGAAGGGTCAGAGTAGATTGAACATGCCTCTGCATACGGTGTTGTTTGCGGTCCTAGGGACAAGCACTGGTCTAATTTTTTGGATATGGCATGTAGGATAGGGGCTAGGTCTTGGCTAGTGGCTAACTCGTAAACTCTCTTTGGTTTAGAGTTTGATGGATTAGGTAGTCTACGAGTGGTAGCCATGTGCTGCTGAGAATTTTCAGCCAAATTTTCAAAGAGAATACATGCCTTATTTTTGTGCTTGGTGAGGAAAGTATCTCTGCACGATGCATCAACCATGGACTTATCTTTCTCAGCCAACCTTTCGTAAAAAGTTTGCACTAATTGCCACTTGGGGACTTGGTGATGTGGGCATTTTCAGAGCAAGTACCTAAAGAGCTCCCAAGTCTCGAAAAAGAGTTCCCCATCCATCTGTGAGAAACTTGTGATGGCTCTCCGAAGCTGGTTAGTCTTCCCAATTGGGAAGTACTTTTTAAGAAATTCATGTTACATGGTGGCCCAGTTGGCTACCAAATTCGGTTATAAGGACATCAGCCAATATTTGGCATTATCATTTAAAGAGAACAGAAAAAGCCTAAGACAGAGAGCATCATCACTAAAATTATGTATGTGGACGGTGGAACAAATTTTCAAGAACTCATCTAGATGCTGATAAGAATTTTCAGAGTTCCCATGAAAGTTGGGCAGCATCGAGATGATTGAAGTCTTTATCTTAAATTGTGTCGCTTGAACATCCGGGAATAGGATGCAAGACGGCGATGTGTATGCATTAGGTACAAAGTAGTCCCTAAAAGGCCAAAGGTGTTGCTCTCCCACCATAGGTAGGTGGGAAGCATAGGGTTCCGGGATTTGTTTAGTGGGACCCGGGGGGGGGGGGGGTTATCTTCGGCCATCTTTCAGTTCAGATGACTCAACCTTCTCCATACTAGAGATAGGTTTCCTATTGGACCTACGAGATTTTTCAATCTCAATATTTATCAGAATTATCTTGAGTTCCATAAAACACAGACCAAACATACACACGTGTAAGCACATAGATTCAAACTTCAAAAACATAAAAAAAAAAAATAAAGAAAATAGAAATTAGCAAAGAAAGTGAAAACAAAAGGAGTGCAAATCAAAAGAACAAGGCAATAATACTCTAAAGTAGAAGTCGGCTTATAACTATAGTCAAGTCCCCGACAATGGCGCCAAAATTTGGTACACTCGCCAAGGCTTGGGTCCTTAACCACCAAAAATAATATTTATCAAACCTAACTATCCTAACTTCAGTAGATAGTCGATAAGTCAGATATCGATCCAAGGAAACCTGAAGCACAGTTATTAAACCACATCCAATTTAGTTTACTAAAGCCTTTTATGAAAAAGAAGTGAAAGATGGTATTTTGCAATGATGATTATCTAACAACTATTGGAAAGCATGTAACTAAAAGCAAATAAATCTAAACTACTGGAAAGAAAGTAAATTTCTAAGTTACCCTACTCCTACAAAGCAATACTGTGGTTCGAATCAGATGTTGGATGCCAGGATTCTAACTATGCTCATCTAGACTTCCATAGAAGTACTAAGCCGAGTGGGCCAAAGCAAAAGAGGGGCGATCAAGGGCACAAGGTAGCAAGGTTGCACCAACCATCCAGAGTACGGTCGAAAATCGGAGTATACCCTTTCTCAACAATAACGAACACCTTAGCGGTTCTATAGCCGACTATTTCCCTTTAACTGATACTTACCGGTGCTTATCCTTATCTGCAATCTTTCATCAAACACACAGTAAGTAAATGTAAAGCATTAAATTGAAAGCAGTAAATGAAACCATGAGTAAAAAGATCATCCCTTTATCATTCAAAACGGTTATCACTAATGCTAGAAGTACAAGTGGAGATCATCTAATATACACGGCTATTGTTTGAACACCGTTAGTTGTCACAGGCCATCCGACACTCCATACACGAACCAAAACTACTCTACTCCTACTCTAGCTTGACTCTCAATGACTTTCTAGGTTTGTTACTAACCTAAGAGAGGCCAAAGAGGAACCCAAAGCTTCTGTTTGTAGAGAATGTTTATAGGTTCTAGGGTTTACAAGGGTTGTTTTACAAGTTAGTAAAGTTTGCAGCAAATCTCACGTAAAAGATCGTCGCTGTCGTCCAAGTCACTCTTCTGTCATTCTTGTTCGTGCCTTAGTTAGATCTCACAAGAAGTCAAGGATTTGAATCTTCAATATCTTCAACTTTATCATGCCTCAGGGTCTTGATGGTCGAGCTGATGGTCGAGACTTGTAGCATCTCAATTTTTAGGAAATTTCTGTATCTCGACATGGTCGCCCCTGAAGGTTTCTTGGTTGAACACTTTATCGAGACTTTCGGTACTTCTAAATTTCACTTCGATTTCAGTATCTTGACGTGGTCACCCTAGTGGGTCACTTGGTCGAGCACTTAGTCAAACCTTGCGGCATTCTGATCTCAGTCTAAATCTTGGAGTCCGTAGTGAAAGACTAAATCGCCCTTATGTGACACTGGTCACGCCACATGGTCAAGCATCATCTTCTTGTCTATTTATGATCTGAAGCTTCTAGAGCTTGGCTGAATGTCTGAATTCAAGCTTTGAATCCTCCAAATCCTCTGTGGCTTTTTGTAATGCATAACTCCATGGTTTTAACCTATTTTTCCTGAAAAGACAAACAAATCTTGCATAACTCTAAACAATGAGAACTCTAGGTAAATACATAATAAAATGAGGATAAAAAAGGTAAATAAGGGTCTAAAATCATACATTTTAGGGACTTATGATCCTATTACCAATTGTAGGTGGCTTTCACTTCCTCCTACACAAACTCAAGCTAGGAAGGCATGTGTGGGCAATTATAGCATGTATGAGAAGGGTCTGAGCAGATTGCACAAACCTCTGCATTGGCCATTGTATGCGATTATGGTCCTAGGGACAAGAATTGCTCTAATGTTTTGGATATGGAGTGCAGGGTAAGGGCTAGGTCATGGCTTGTAGCCAACTCGTAAACTCCCTTTAGTTTGGAAGTGGATGGGTTGGGGGGGGGGGGTCTATGAGCACCAGCAGTGTGCTACTGAGAATTCTTAGCAAGATTCTCGAAGAGAACCCATGCCTCATTCTCATGCTTTGTGAGGAAAGTACCTCCGCACGAGGCATCTACCATGGACCTATCTCTCTCAGCTAACCCTTTGTAAAACGTTTGCACCAATTGCCACTTGTGGACCTGGTGGTGTGGGCATTTACAAAGCATGTCCCTAAAATTCTCTTAAGTCTCAAAGAAAAGTTTCCCATCCATCTGTGTGAAAATCGTGATTTCCCTTCGTAGCTGGTTAGTCTTCCCAATTGGGAAGTACTTTTTTAGGAATTCGTGTTGCATGGTGGCCCCATTGGTCACCGAGTTTGGCTCTAAGGACGTCAACCAATACTTGGCCTTATCCTTCAGGGAGAATGGAAAGAGCCTAAGATGAAGAGCGTCATCACTAAAATTGGGTATTCGAATGGTGGAGCAGATCTCCAGGAACTCATTCAGGTGCTGATAAGGATTTTTTGTGGAGTTCTCATAAAAGGTGTGCAGCATGAGATGGTCAAAGTATTAATCTCGAATTGTGCCACCTGAACATTTGGGAACCGGGTGTAAGACGACTATGTGTATGCATTAGGCACAAAGTAGTCCCTAAGCAGCCAAAGTGGTTGCTTTCCCACCACAGGTAGGTGGGGAGCTTAGGGTTCTGGGAGTTGATCAGTAGGAACCGGTGGGTCTTGTTCGGCCATGACTTTTGGCTCAAACAACTAAGCAATCTCTAGATTAGAAGTAAGTTTCCTAAAGGACCTACATGATCTTTCAATCTCAGGATCTATTTGAACTATCTCATGGTCCCAAGAACACAAACCAAACATACACACATGAAGCACAAAAATTAAAGACTTCTGAAATAGTGAACAAAAATAAAAATAAAAATAAAAATATGAAAATAAAGGGACAGCAAATTAGAAAACAAGGCAACAATACTCTAAAATGGAAGTTGGCTTATAACCATAGCTAAGTCCTCAGCAACGGCGCCAAAATTTGGCAAGCTCACCAAGACTTGGGTCTTTAACTACCAAAAATAATATTTATAAAACCTAACTAATCTCAAGTTCAGTATAAAGTAGGGGAAGTCGGGTGTCAATCCACAGGGACCTGAAGCGCAGTTATCAAACCACTTCCAAATCAGTTTATTATTGCCTTGTGTAAAAGAAAAGTAAAAAAGTGGTATTTTGCAATGAGTATGAAAAGATGGTATTTTGCAATGAGTGTGCTAACACCTACTGGAAAGCAGATAAAATCTACGTTACATTACTCCTACAAAGTGATTCTTATATATGACTTAGACGCTGGACGCTGTGCCTTTGACTACGTTCAGCCAGATATACATAAGAGTACTAACTCAAGATTCTCAGGCCAAAGCGGGAGAGGGACATTTGAGGGCACAGAGTGGCAAGGGTGCACCAACCGTCCGGAGTACAATTGGGAACTAGAGTATACCCTATCTCAACGATCACACGAACACCTCCGCGAATTCGTAGCCAACTACTTCTACCTGACTAAAACTATAGTAATGCTTATCCTTATATGCATCCTTTCATCATACACAAAGCAATAAATAAAAAGTAGTTAAATAAAAGCAGTAAAGATAAAGCGAGTAAAAGGATCAATCCTTTGTATTGGAATCGTCTGTCACTAATGACTATAAGTACAACTGAATGATCATTTAATCTAACAAAGAATATAAAAATCACTGCTTGCTATTTGAGTCCTCTCTCACAAATGGCTGTCCTTGCAATGGAGTGATGGCTCTCAATGGTGTTCTAGGCCTGTCACTAACCTAAAAGAGGCCAAAGAGGAACCCAAAGCTTATGTTCATAGCGAATACATATAGGCTCTAGGGTTTACAAATTTTATTTTACAGTTTAGGAAAGTCTATAGCATATCTCATATAGAAGATAGTCGCCATCGACCAAGTCGCTCTCATGCTCCTCTCGTGTGTGCCCTGGTCCAGACTCGTGGGAAATCAAGAATTCAAATCTTCAGTATCTTTGACTAAGTCGCACTTCAAGGTCTTGCTCATTGAGTTGATGGTCAAGACTTGCAGGATCTAAATCTTTAGGACTTCTCAAGAACTAGACATAGTCGCCCCTCAAGGTTTCTTGGTCGACTACTTGGTCAATGCTCTCAGTATTTTCTAGGCAGAGTCTGCAGTGGAAGACTGGTTTGCTCCTTGTGCTGCTGGTTCCATCACTTGGTCAAACAAAGACTTCCTCTTCTCTAATGATCTGAGGCTTTGGGAGTTTGGCTAAGCATTTGACTTCGAGCTTTGTGTACTCCAAATACTTCTTAAGTATCTCGTACGCCTAACTCCTTAGTTTTAACCTATTTTCCTGAAAAGACCAAAAAACCTTGCTTAGCTCCAAACAACGATAAGAATGGGTAAATAATTAATAAATTAAGGATAAACAAAGTTAGATAACGGTCTAAAATCTTGCATTTTAGGGACATATCACTTAGTTCTATGGTATCCTAAAGATAAAGGCTTTGAGATGATTAGTTATTCGGATGAGGATTGTGTAGGATGTAAAATTGATCGAAAGTAGTAGTGACACTTGTCACTTCCTAGGATGATCTCTGGCTTCTTGGTTCTCCAAGAAAAAGAATTTTGTGGCACTGTGCACTGCTAAAGCAAAGCATTTGGCAGGAGGTAGCTGTTGTGCTCAAACTCTATATATGAAATAATAGTTAAAATATTTTAATTTGTAATATTTGGCTGTAGCAATTAAATGTGATAACACTAGCGCCATCAATATTTCCAAAAGTCCCATTTCTCACTCTAAGACCAAGTATGTCGACATTAGACATCACCTTTTGAAAGATCATATGCAAAAAGAAGACATCATTCTTGAATTTGTAAATATGGATGAACAATGGGCGAATATTTTTACAAAACCTCTTTTTGAGGATAGGTTCATATCTATATGACGAGAATTAGATTTATTACACAATAGAGAATTAATTTAAAATAGAAAATTTAATGAGTGGTTAAGTTAGATAAGAAAGTAGGTCAAAATACTAAAGGTCAAGCGACTGACAACTTATCCTCGGTCGACTAGATATTCTCTAATGCACTAGTCTTTCAGGATCAAGCTCATTAGGTGACTGACTCCTTGAGGTGCAGTCAATTGACTTGTGAAAGTCTGAATAAATACACAGCTCAGGAAACTAACTTTTCGAGCACAGTCTACTAACCCATGACAATATATATACTTACTGTTCGTAAAAGCCCTAACTTTTCATTCTTCAGTCTCCTGACCCTGTTTCTCTACTCTCCTAAACTCTCTCTCCTTTGTCTCCCAGTTCCTTTTCACGAAGATTCAATTGATTAAACTTCAAAAGATCCTTCAATCTTTCATTCCCACTTCTTTTTGAAGGGTTCCACCATTTACTTTCTTCACAAACATGCCAAGAACAAAGCTAGCTGCAAACCAAGGTTCCACCTCTGGGAAAAATGACAGCAATGACATTGAGCGATGGCTGATGACACCTTATGCTTAGAAACTCTATCAAGAACACATTCATGCAACCGAACCCATATTCGGTAAGGTTCTAGATGTTGAATTTTTTAGAGAAGATTTTCCTAATATTTTGTCTTTGTTCAACGCTTTAGGTTGGGAAAGATTTATTGTATATCAAGCAAGAGGCATGTATCCAAATCTTGTTAAGATTTTCTATGCAAATATGGTGAAGGGTGAAATTGTGATCTCCACTCAAGTTATGGACAAATCCTTTGCCCTCACTCCACAAACTTTTGTTGCTAGACTAAGAATCAGAGAGGGAGAATTTGAGTGTCCACCCCTTGGACAATCATGTATTATGGCTGAAGATTTTATCCCTGAGGAATTTTAACCTTTGGTTATGACTGAAGCACCTATTTACTTTGGTCATCCTTCCTTGCATAGGCAACTTAATCTTCAAGTTCAAATTATTAAAAAACTTATCACTCACATCTTGTCTAGAATAGGACAACATGACCATGTCTCCTATCTTGACTATTTTTTGATGTGGTGCTTACTAAAGGGTAGGGGTGTACACGGTTCGATTTGGTTCGGTTTTTTCCAAATCGCCAACTGAACCGAACTCCTCGATTTTCAAAATGACTAAACTGAAAGCAAGCCGTATACTATTGGTTTATGAACAAACCAGATCGTGAACTTTGTGGTTCGATTTGGTTATTTTCAATTTTACTAAATTTTGAACTATCAAACAACTTGAACCCAAGTTGGGCTGCATCAACAGGCCATAGCCCATTATATAACTCCTGGGCCAAGGCTTTAATTGCAAAGCCAAAAACATGATACATGCCTAAAGTTGGATCCAAATAAAATATATAAGGTGGGGATACTTGTTTTCTTACCATTTCCAACCGATGTGGGACACAGGAAGAAAGCACCCTCTCCCTCTCTACCTTTGCCTACCTCGGCTTTCTTCCTTTATCTGTACCTCCCTTTCTACCTTTACAGCTCTATCTGTCTTCGCTTTCTTCCCTTTCTTGTGGTTCCTACTTTTGCATCTTTCTTCTCTTTGGATTTCTGCATGAGAAGGTCACTACCCACTGGGAAAGGCTGCAGGCTAGATTGTTCGGCGTGGCTTTCTCGTCGGAGTTCATGGAGTTGGAGTCATTGAACATGTCGGCGGCAGATTTGAAGGCCCAAATGGCGTCAAGCTTGGAAAGAAAAACCTGGTGTTGAATGTTGTTTACCCAGATCCGAGGATGCAAGTAGTTTCGGGACTTGTTAGAGTCCATTCCAAATCGAAGATGGAGATTGACGATTAAACCTAGAAGAACTACCACAAGCACTTGAACTATTCTGACTTTGGTAGGCGGTAGCCATGGTGGATTCAGAGGTGGTTTCTCGCCGGCAACTGGCGATCCAACAGGCAACATGATCAGTATTATATAAAATTATACAACTAATATTTATTATTTCGATTTTTTAGTTTTTTCTGTTTGGTTTTGGTCCAAAACCGAAATCGAAATCGAAACTGAAATTTTTTATATTTCAAAACCGAAACTGAAATCGCAAACCAGAAAACCGAACCGAAATGTGTTTCGGTTCGGTTTCGGTCCGATTTTTGGTTTTTTGGTAATTTTTGTACACCCCTACTAAAGGGGAAGAAGCTTGAATTTCCGATATTAATCTTAAAATGGATGATTTTGAGAGAAGAAACTCATACGTTAATTCTTCCATACAAAGGAATTTTAAGCCTTATTTTTAATCATCTGGGCGTTTCTACTCCATCCTCTCTTTTATATAGCAAGAACCCATTATGATATATTTTCTTCCAGTATGGTGTTGGAATTGGTGTATTCCCAAGACGGGGGTGAATTGGGTATTTAAAATTTTTTTCTCCTAGGTCAAATTAAACCAACAGTAGTAAAACACAACCTAGGGTCTGTCTAAACGAATACCAATTACCTAACACATATTTAACTATGTGAATAATCAGAACAAGTATAGCAAGCTCATTTTATCAATCATTCACAATAATAAAACATTAACATTCAAGTGCAGAAATTTAAATTGCAGAAGTTAAGATCAAACACAATAAATGTTATCAGGGTTCGGACAATACTGCTTACGTCCCTGCTTTAAACCAAAGTTCAAGGATTCCACTAGTTGCTCACTTCACGGGTGGAGTGACATCGTTTACAACACCTTACAGGCTGGTGCACCTAGTTTTCCTAATCGGGTCTAAACTAATTCGGTGCTCTCCTAACCGAGTCTGAACAAGTCCAAGACTATTCATTGGGCTAGTCTCCCTCTTTCGACAGCCCGTCGAGAATACAACAGATAATCAATAAAGTATTTTTCGTACAACAAATATGCTTCTAAACTAAGCAGATGTGTACAACAATAAGCACAATGCCCTCACGTATGATATGAATACAAGCTTAGTGGGAGTATGGTGTTTTTCTCAATATAATCTTTGAGTAAAAAATGTGTATGATGAGTGCTCAAAGATTTTATGCCCAAACAAGAAATTTCTCCAAAAAATATCTTTCTCAATAAGGTGTCGGAGAATCTAGGGTTAATGGCTCAAAAATATTTTCGCAAGCACAAACAAATAAGCATTTGAATCTTGCAATGGATGTGCAAGATTCACGACCAAATAATATTAACTCCCAAGAATATTTATCAAATGAAATGAGTGGGAGAAACTAAAATAATACTCTAAAAGTAATATATGAAAATGAATAATATATGAGAGTGAAAGATATTTGATTTGTAAAACAAATGCCCAAAGAATGTTTAAAACAATGCTCTCTTGTAAGATATATCAAAGGAATAATAAAATAGAGTGAAAGATTAAGGATAAAATATGAGAGAGCTTTTGGGCTAATCAAGTTGCTAATCTGGAGTTATGAGGGGGTATATATAGATATTGGGAAAAATATGACCATTGGGGATATAAAGGGAATTTTGGGAATTATTTAATTATGTTTAATAAAAATTGACCCTATTTAACCGTGGTTAAAATCTCACCAACCCCAAAGGTTCGGTTGACCAAATTAAGGGTTCGGTCGACCACTTTAAGAGGTCCAGTCTATAGTGGAAATTTTGAACTAAGAAAATGGTCGACCATCTCCGAGCGATTTTGAACACCTTCATGGGTTTGGTCAGCCGTTACTGGTTCGGTCGACCACTCAACTAGGTTCGATCAACCATGGCCAAAATTAACTATGAGTTCGGTCGACCAGGTTGGTAGGGTGTTAGACATGTGTTGGCTCGATTGACCATGAACGATATGTTCATTTTAGAACGATCAACCATGCGAAGTCAAAATGTTGACTTCTAAACGGTTCGGTCGACTGTGCGAAGTCAAAATATTGACTTCTGAACGATTTGGTTGACTGAGGAATTTGTAACACCCATGGTTCAGTCAATCAGACTTGGTTCGGTCGACTAAGGCATTTATACTACCAAGGATTTGGTTGACCAAACTTTTAAATTAAGCCTAGAAAACCAATGTAGGTCGACCAAGTCTATTTTTTGCCCAAATTTCACCCTAAATTATTTCTAAATCTTTTATATGATTTGTGTTGGTCCCTAGGGTCTATCTATGGTCGTTCGGAGCTATCCATTCATATCATGCATGCAATGCATTATATTACATACCAAATTTAGAAACTAAAATGCATTTCTAATTGAAGTTGACTGTCTTCAATCTTCTTGCTCACGAGTCTTCATGGAATGCGTTAGATTTATGGTCTTTATGTTCCTTCTAGATTCCATCTCTTCCTTATGTGTGCGCTAAAGTATTAAGCCTGCTTAAGCACTGAATACACACATAAGATACTTGCAGTTTGTCATTATCAAAACCAGGGATTGGACTAAAAAAGTCAACATACGGTTAAACAAATGGGTTACATCAAGTATGAAGGTCATGGATGGTTGCCAAAAGGTGCGAGGGTACGTAGAGAACCACCACCAGCTCCAGCACAGCATCAAGGTCAAGAACCCTAGCAAGTTGCACGTCCAGCGGATGATGCACCCTCCTAGTTTACATCTCATCAGCAGTAGTTGAATGACTTTCGTGGCGAAGTGCATACTAATTTCAGCTCGCTTCAGTCGAGTTACAGTTCTTTTGACCAGAGGCTTGGACTAATTGAACAATATATGGCCTATTCTTCTTCTTCATAAGGCAAGACTCCTATGGAGACAAGCTTGGATGGCAATGAAGTTGAAGATGAAGATGATGATGAGGAAGGAACTGAAATTGATGTAGAAGATGATGCGTAGTTATTTTCTTCAAACGAACAAACTTGGAATGTAATATTTGCGTCTGACACTGCTCTTTTATGTGGTTTTTCTCTTTCTACTTTCCTGTTTCTTTTGACTATGTTATTTCACATGCTTGATTTGGTTCATTTTAAACATTTTTGCATGTTGAATGCTAGATGGATGCTTACATTGTGAATTGCATGATGACTTATGGATCATGTTCATGAGAATTGCATAGTAATTTATAGTCCTTAGTACTTTGCATACTGTTATTCTTGTTAGATCATTTTTTTTTTTTTATATCAAAAGGGGGGAGAAACTTAGCAAAATTGAGCATGAAAATGAGCACATAAAATCCAGCATATTGAACATGATGCTATTAGATTTTAATATTCTAAAAATTGACAAAGTATCAGCATGATGGTTTGAATATTCTAGATGTTAATAAAGTATTCTTAATGAATGAAATTCTAATCTTATTGAGTATGGAATATATTTCATTCAGGGAGAGTTATACTTGATATGCCATGATATATGTCCATTGCTAAATGTCTAATATGAATTCTAATATGTAATTTTATTACTCTAGAAATCTTGTTAAGACTATGCTTATTATAAGGGGGAGCCTTATTGAGGCTTACTCTATAATGCCCCGTACCCAAAACTAAGGTCTGGAATGTTATTTGAAATAAATCTATGATACTGCCTCGTGACGCCCCAAACCCACCAAGTGGGGCCCAGGTGCCACGTGTTCTATTACCTATACTCGACTCTATATTAGTTACGAAACGGAAATAATAACAACTCTTCAATAATATACTAGAGTTTCTACATCTATATGCATCTCAAAAACATAACCCAACATCCAATATTCATAGCATTTACAACTTTAAAAACATAAATATATTACAACCCCAAAAATATACACATCCATAGTTTATACCCTCTCTCTCTCTCTCTCTCTCTCTCTCTCTCTCTCTCTCTCTCTCTCTCTCTCTCTCTCTCTCTCTCTCTCTCTCTCTCTCTCTCTCTCTCTCTCTCAAAAGTGCTATACCAGCCTTGAGCTCACTAAGCTCAATCCCACGAAGGTTTTGAAAGGATAAAATTCAACTATCGGGTAAGACACATCTCCATAAGGATCGAATACATTAAATTAGTGTGTAGCTATCATAAGGTTTATGTACAACATATATATATATATATATATATATTCATTAATTATAAAAGAAACCACAAATATGAAATCATTCCCTATTCCTACTCAAACACGTGCAAGGTATTTTACCAACGAGAGTTCTCAAGGATTAGGGTGATTATCCACCCATACAAGTAGCACCCCTGTTGTGATACCTTAAGGAACCTACCATCACAACTGAAGCATATCAAGGTACTTACATTACTCAGTAAGCCCTTAGGTGGTTAGTTTATCTCGTTCTCACACATTCACACAAAGGTTTACTGAAATAAGCTCCCAAGAATAGGGAAGATTACACACCCATACAAGTAGCTTCCCTCTACCCTAATACGTTATGCAACCTACAGTTACATTTGATACCTATCATGGCACTTGCCTTTCTCAGCAAGCCCTCAGGCGAAGAGTACATTTCAACCCAAATACATGTAATACTACTATATTTAGTACTAATAATACTTTACTACATTACTCTTTGTGCTATTATCTCTGTGTCATTTATTACATTTGCATTCATATTCTACATTTCTCATTTATGTATTCATGTCTGCATTCACATTTTCTATTTTTATATCATTTCCATATGCTGTTCCTATATCTGTTATTCCCGTACTTGCTATTTCCATATTCATTGTTCTCATATTATCAATGGTTAAACTTACAATTATGCGTTTAGAACCCTTTATACTGGTGAAAAATCATAGTCATGCTTCTGCCCCATGACAGATTGTGCGGCCCGAGGGCTGAACTTAACCTTGGTTGGCCCTCCAAAGTTAAATCAACCACATTCTACAGTTTGTAGGTCTGAATGGCTATTCCCATATTGGTCTAGACTCTAGGGGGAAACTACCCTTCTTAACACAATCGACCATCCCGTCTCCACACTCTATCTAAGACGTGTGGGTGCACTAGCGCTACCATACATATCTGCAACAGTACTATGCCCTTTTCTAGTCCACCGAAGTTCTCAAACCATACATTGTAATTTAATATTACCAAACACATGCAACATAAATTAAATAACAACTTAATTCTCAATACATTTCCAGTATCTCCTACATCTCACACATATATCATAGTTTAAACATAGCAACTTCATTTTACTCATGCCACACAATTTAACAACATATTTTCATACGTTCATTGAAAATAAGCCAACCCATAATCATCATTCATATACTGAAAATATACATTTAATTTCTTACATAATTAACTAGAAAATCTATCATTTTAACTTTCCATTTTCATAAATAATATCTAGTAGCACATCCCTAGGCTCAGAAATTTACAATTCAAACGGTTGGCTTTTCAGAACTCACCAGAAAATCATATACATATATACATAATATTTCCATTTTCCACTAATTATTTCCTCAAAAATCCTGATTTAATATATTCCCCTTACCTAATTTCCTGAACTACGCCAGTAGAAACCCCAAAAAGATGCCTATGATGCTCACCCGAACCTTGATTCAAAACCCTAATTTATCAACTCAAATCTCAAAAAAAATAAAAAAAAAATCACTCATTTGATACTTCCTAGGTTCCATATACTTCAATCTAACAATAAAACTTTAAAATATCTCACATATCCTGATTTTTGGGATAATGCCCCAAAACCCCAAATCAACAATCTGCTCCACTAACTTTGCAGAGAATCATCCCACGAACCTTGTGATAGTTCCAGATCATCAAAACAAGCCTTAATGGAGCGAGAATCAAAGAAAATAAAGAAGGGAAATGTAGGTTTTCGGAGAAAACGAAAGGAACAATTTGATTTCCTTTGAAACACATTTGTAGAATCTTTCTATATATCACCTCTACGCAGAAAACTGTCACTAGTTTTCTCAAACCTCTAGAAAATCGTCACTGGTTTTTTCTTTAACCGACCCCATTTTTACCGTTTAATCAATTACTGACTCGCGGTAATGCCACAAAATCGTTGCCGATTTTCTCTTCACTTCAGAAAAGTGCTACCACTTTTTTTTTTTTTTTCTAGGTCTCTACATTTTCCCCTCAAGAAATTTCGTCCTTGAAATTCTGCTAATTATTCATTTCCACATTTCTACAATTGTTAACTCATTATATCTCATACAGTTCAATATATACTACCATATAAATTTTTGCATCATCTACAATTAAATAAAACCATCATTATCTTAAACATAAACTCGTACCTGCCACCTTGGCTTTATCTGCCTAATCTAGGATCATCGTATACACACGTGCTGGACCACCTCCACCTTGGGGTACTTGCTGATTTCCACGGATATGGTTTGGTGCAGGTGCAATAGGCAGCAGTTTATAATGGTTCCTCCTAATATGCCCCGGTTTATTGCACCTATAATAGTTAGGACCCCCAACATGACATTCATCCCCATGCCTCTTATTACATTTCTAACATAAAGAGTAAGATAAATTATCCAGATAACCAAAATAACCCCGATTTGCCATCTTTTGTCTCAAGCCCACAACATCCTTCTCTCTCTTCCACAATACCTGACTACCCTTAGCTTGAAAATTGAAAGGTGCAGGCCTCTTCCTCTGCTCTGTCAGCTTTGTACTGCCCTAAATGGTCTTTTCTAGCACCGAAGCCTTGTCCACCAAGTCAAAAAATTTATAGAACTGGAACCCCACTACAAGCTCATAAACTCTTTATCTTAGGCCTTTTTCAAACTTCCTAGCCTTTCTCACCTCGTTCGAGATTAGGAACAGAGCAAAATGCGACAATTCAACAAATTTAACCGCATATTCCCTCACAACCATATTCCCCTATGGTCAGTTTAGTAAATTCTTTAATCTTTTCCTCTCTGATAAATAAGAGGAAATGCCTATCAAAGAATAGCTCCTTGAATCGATCCCACATCATAGCTATCTTGACTAACCTCTGTTCCTCTAGCAGCTTCACAGAAAGCCACCAACATTTCGCATCCCCTGCCATCTTAAATGCGTCATAGCGGACCTTCTTTTCGTCCGTGCAGTACTTCCAGTATCTCCTTAATTTGCTGAACCTAGTTTCTGTAGCCAGTGGATCAGGGCCTCCCTCAAAAGTAGGAGGGTTCAATCTCATAAACTCCTTGATGCTATAGCCCTGATCTACCACTAGACAGTTCTACCCTCTAGTATCCTTCCTCATTTCTACCCTAACCTGTCAGACTATACCCCGCAGCATCGTGGAGGTATTAATATCCTCTTCACTAGAAGTCTTCGAATCATCTCTTCCTTCAATCCCTACATCGTCATCCCTACGATCTAGCCTGAAAATAGAACTGAAAGGAGATAAGAATTCCATTATCATATCCCAATATACACCCAACTTTTCAATTTAGGACTAGTCTCACAGCTTAGAAATGAAATCATCTAAGGTTTACTATGGCTTTTTTGAGGTCGTCAACTGCTTCGAAAAAATCACAGGAAATCGTTGACGTATTTCCGCTTCCAGGCTATAAAAAAAAAATCCTAAACTTCTTAATTTTCTTGTCTACCCATCTCATATCCTCATTGTCACCTATTCTTATACTCTAGAACTAATCATCCTTAAGTCTGCAGAATTCCAAAACCTAATGCTCTGATACCAAAAATTTAACGCCCCGAACCCAAAACTAAGGTATGGAGTGTTATTTGAAACAAATCTCTGACACCGCCTCGTTACGCCTCAAACCCACCAAGTGGGGCCCAGGTGCCACATATTCTATTACCTATATCTGGCTCTGTATCAGTTACATAGTGGGAATAATAACAACTCTTCAATAATATACCATAGTTTCAACATCTATATACATCTCAAAAACATAACCCAACATCCAATATTCACAACATTTACAACTCTAAAAACATTGAGAAAAATATATTCTCTTTTGAGCTTCATATACCTTATTGGAGTGCTTAGGGCTGATTGTACTCACTAGCTTATTGAGAAGTGGTTGAGTATTCAGGAATATTTAATTGTTATTTGTATTAATGGTCAGGTTTGTGAATTGTGAGGAGGAAGATACACCTTTTGTAAGTAGTGGATTAGGAGATAGCTACGTCTCTTGTAAGCAGTAGTTGTAACTAGAAGCTTCGTTCCAAGTTAACGAGCAGTATAGTGGAATCCTTGGGTAGTTTACCCAAGGTGAGGATGTAAGCCAGGTTGGATGAACCTTGTAAAAACCATGTTTGCATCACTCTTTCTTTAACTCTTTTAATTTCCGCTTGCACTTAATTATTTGGTTGTTGTGTATATGTTAAATAATCAGTACGTTTGTAAGTAGTTGGGTAATATTGGTTGATTGATAAAATCACACATTAAATTGATAAGTTGTGAAATACTGAGTTGATTGACAAGTAGCTTGTGCATGTTTGATTGTAAGTTTTTAAAATTAGGACTTAAGACTCCTATATTTTAACAATACCCAATTCACCCCCCTCTTGGGAATACATATAAATTCACATTTGACATCAAAGCTAGGTTGCACTAGACTTAAACGTTTTTTTTTTTTTTTTTGTAAAAGATCACAATGACACAAATCGATGTAACCCCATTAGGTGAGGGACACTCATCCACACGACCACCCATTTTTTTGGTGTTAACTACACATACAGGAAACAAAGAATGCAAATCTTTCTTCAAATTGCTGATTGGAAAGTATGGAAAGTTGTCTCAATAGGAAATCATATTCCTATGAAAATTGTAGAGGAAGAAAATATACCTAAGAGTGAATATGAATATACAGATGAAGACAAGAAAGCTCTTCAAATAAATGCTACTGCAATAAATCTGCTATACTATGCTTTAGACGTAAATGAATTTAATACGGTCATGGCGTGTACAATTGCTAGGGAAATTTGGGATAAATTAGAAGTCACATATGAAGGCACTAAAGATGTAAAAGACAGTAGAATAGACATGCTTACAAGTGAATACGATGCATTTAAATTTTCTTCTAGTGAATCAATCCAATCTATGTTCCCAGGTTCACCCACATCACAAATTCATTGCATGCTCTTGGTAAGACTTACCCTACCTATGAAATAAGCAGGACAATTCTTAGGGGTCTACCACTAGTTTGGGAGATAAAGGCTACAACCATAGCAGAAGGATGGAGCCTAAAAGCAATGACTCTAGATGAGTTGATCGGGTCACTTATCACATACGAGTTGACAATAAATGAAAGACTGAGTGAGTAGAACAAAACTAAAAAAGTAACTGCTCTCAAAGCATCCTCCAGCAATTCTAGTAAAGAGAATTTTTCACAATCAGAAGACAATATGGCTCTTCTAACTAAAAAGTTCAGAAAGTTCCTAAAGAAGAACATAAAGTATACTAGAAAATTTCAAAACTTAAAAAAAAAAAGAAAAAGAAAGGAGAGTTGAGTAGAAGGAAGCAAAAGGGTGATCCTCCTATGTGCTATAATTGCAGAGAAGTTAGGCACATCAAGACAAACTGTCCTCAGTTAAAGAAAGTGTCCAAAAGGAAAAACAAGGCACTAAAGGTCGATTAAGACACACACAGTATCAGCAATTCAGACTCTGAATGTAGCGACAACCAAATTGCTAATCTGTGTCTAATGGCACATGAAGATCACGAGGTACAATCTTTTTACTCAGCTTCATGATATTATTTTAGTGACTTTGATAATGATGATAGCATGATTTCATATGATGAATTGCAATAGGAATATCTGTATATTCTTAAAATGATTGAGAAAATGACTAAGAAAAATTCTAATTTGAAATTAAAATTAAAGGAATTTTCGAAGCTGTTGGAAAAACAAAACGAGTCTCATACCTCTTTAATAAAAGTAAGGGATTTGAAAATTAAGGAGTTAGAAAGAAATTTGGAAGACAAATCTAAAATTATTTATAAATTCACTGAGGGTTAAAATAATTTTGAAAGACTTCTTGGAGCTCAAAGAAATTCTCTAGATAAGGAAGGTCTTGGTTTTAATGGAAAGGAAAACCTTAAACAGAAACACCTTTACATGGGTCACTTTGTGAGAGGGTCAAAAATTTTATGTTCCATCTAAAGAATCTTATAGATACACTAAATGCTTTAAATGCAAGAAGTTAGGTCACATAAAATTTCATCGTCCTTTTAAGAACAAAGATGTTAAAATTAAAAACTTTTGGAAAGTCAAAGGAGAGTTGAGCACTAACTCCCATGGCCCCAAGAAAATATGGGTACCAAAATTAGTCAATTAAATGTCCATTGCAGGTGTGCTTGAGATCGTCTGCTTCAAAGACAAATGGTATATGGATAGTGGATGCTCTCGACACATGACCGAAGATAAAACCATGTTCGCGTCCATCACACCTAAGGATGGAGGATTTGTTACCTTCAGCAACAACTCAAAAGGTAGAATCACTGGAGTATGTAAGGTTGGTAAGGAACCTTCCCTTATTATTGATAATGTGTTATTAGTAGATGGTCTAAAACATGACCTGTTAAGTATAAGCCAATTGTGTGATAAAAGTTATAGAGTTTCCTTTGAATATGACAAATGCACTGTAGAGAATAAATTTGAAAACAAAATATTGTTTACTACTGATCATCATGAAAATGTCTACACCACTTGCCTTGATAATCTTACTTATCAACATGTAACTTGCTTTTCTGCTATAAATGAAGATAGTTGGCTTTGGCATAGGAGATTAGGACATGCAAACATGGACTTATTATCTAAACTAGTTAAAGGAGAATTAGTTAAGGGATTACCTAAGACACAATTTGTGAAAGATAAAATATGTGATCCATGTCAACTAGGAAAATAAATAAAATCTAACTTTAAGAAGAAGAAAGTTATCTCCACAACTAGGCCACTTCAAATGTTGCACTTAGATCTATTTGGTCCTAATCCAACTAAAAGTCTAGGTGGTAAATTATATGCTTTCGTCATTGTCGATGACTATTCTAGATTCATATGGGTATTGTTTCTTGCACATAAAGATGAAGCATGTGAAAACTTTATTAAATTATGCATAAGAATTCAGATTGAAAAAGGCTATATGATCACACACATATGAAGTGATAGGGATATAGAGTTTCAAAACAAGGGTATGGAAGAATACTGTGATTCACTAGGAATCTTTCATAACTTTTTGGCACCTAAGACACCACAACAAAATGGGGTAGTTAAGAGAAAGAATAAATCTTTACAGGAAATGGCTAGAACCATGCTTAACAAACATAAGTTGCCTATGTATTTTTGTGCTAAGGCAGTGAACACTGCTTGCTACGCATTGAATAGAGTTCTAATTAAGCATACTCTTAATAAAACCCCCTATGAATTGTGGAAAGGCCATAGACCGAATATTTCCTATTTCCATCTATTTGGATGTAGATGCTTTGTTCTTAGAGATAATGGACACCTAGGAAAATTTGATGCAAAATCTGATGAAAGTATCTTTCAAGGTTATGCCTCTAAAAGGTCTAATGAGGATGATTTTAAGATAAGTAAGGAATTAGAAAAATTGTCTATTGAAAATAATTCATATAAGAACACTAAAACTAAGGAAACATCTTTTGAAGATAATCAAGTAGAAAGGGAGGTTCATGAACTACCCAAGGAATGGAAGTATGTAAGGAATCACCCTATGATCAAATTATAGGTGAATCGTCACGTGAAGTAGCTGCACAATCATCACTTAGAAATTTGGTTAGCCACATTGCATTCTTATCATAAGAAGAACCTAAGAATGTGAGTGAAGCAATTGAGGATGAATCATGGGTGATATCCATCCAAGATGAATTAAATCAATTTAAGAGAAGCAAAGTTTGGACATTAGTTCCTACACCTATTAATCATAGAGTTATTGGAAAAAAAATGGGTCTATAAGAATAAGAAAGATGAAAATGGCATAGTAATTAGAAACAAAACCAAACTAATAGCTCAAGGATATAACTAGGAGGACGACATAGATTTTGAGGAAACATTTGCTCCTATAGCTAGAATGGAAGCTATTCGAATGTTATTGGTATATGCTACTTTTAAGAATTTCAAATTATATCAAATGGGCATAAAAAACACATTTTTAAATAGTTATATAAATGAGGAAGTTTATATTGAACAACCCCCAGGATTTGAAAACCACAAATTTCCAAATCATGTCTATAAATTGACTAAAACCTTGTATGGATTGAAGCAAGCTCCTAGACCTTGGTATGAAAGGCTTAGTGGTTTTCTACTAGATAATGAGTTTACTATAGGAAAGATTAACACAACACTCTTCATAAAGGCTAAAAATGATAACTTGCTCCTAGTGCAAATATATGTAGATGATATCATTTTTGGAGCAAAAAACGAAGAGTTGTGCAATGAGTTTTCTAGTTGCATGCAAAGTGAATTTGAAATGAGTATAATGGATGAACTTAACTTCTTTCTGAAACTTCAGATCAAATAGACAAAACATGGAATCTTTATAAACCAATCATAATACATTAGAGACTTTCTTAAAAAGTTTAACATGGAAGATGGTAAAATTTTAGGAACACCTATGAGTTCTTCCACAAAATTAGATAAAGATGAGCAAGGTATACTGGTGGATGTTTAGCTCCACCGTTGAATGATTGGTAGCCTCTTATACCTGATTGCTAGCTGGCCTGATACTATGTTTAGCGTATGCTTGTGCGCAAGATTTTAGGTTGCACCTAAAGAGTCACAGTTATTAGCAGTTAAAAGAATGCTTAAATACCTTATTGGGACTATTGAACTTAGATTATGGTATCCTAAGTACACTTCTCTTGAGATTGTCAATTATTCTAATGCTGACTTTGCCGGTAGTAAAGTAGATAGAAAAAACATGAGCGACACTTGTCACTTTTTAGGACAATCCCTAGTTTCTTGATTCTCCAAGAAACAAAACTCAGTTGCACTGTCCACAGCCAAAGCTAAATACATAGCGGCTGGAGGTTGTTGTGCTCAAACGCTATATATGAAGCAATAACTAATGGACTATGGATTGCACTGTGGCTTGAGTTTGTGTGGAGAGATGAACAATGGGCAGGTATATTCACGAAACCTCTTCCGGAGGATAGGTTTATCCAAATTAAACGTGAATTAGGCCTAATGCATAGTAGAGACGTTACCTAGAAATATACTAGAATACATAACTAAGGGGAGCAATTTAATTTAAAAAAAAAATTAAGTAATTTTTATTTATAGTTAATTGCATGTTAAATGTTTTATGGTTATATGATACATGTTGATACGCACATGACCTTTATAATTTAATGAACTGAATTGTTTGGCTGTCTTTGCAAATGTTGATTAAACTGCATTTGTATGTTCAATATGAATATTTCTTTTACAAAACAACTATTATTTTACAAAGGGGGAGAGATAAATTTTTTGAACAAAGGGGAGAGATATTTAAATACGTATACTTTTTTGTATACCTTTTTGATTTATGTCAAAATGGGGAGAGATATTTACTAGAGCAAAAAAAGTTTCGAGATCAAAAGAGGGAGAAATATTTTCTAGAGCAAAAATAATTTTTATAGCAAAAGGGAGAGAAATGGAAGCAGGTGTTTTTGGGCATATTGCAAAATCGAGCATATTTTAAGTAAGAAAATTCGGAGAGACTAAATTGTGTTAACTACTTCATATTTCATATTCTACAACATGTCTGGATTACATTGCTATATTATAAATCATGCAGTATCATAGGGGGAGTCTTGTTAGGCTTACAAAAAAGGGGAGATTGTTGACTCTATAAGTCCAATCCTGTTTTGATAATGACAAATCACTTGGTATTTTACCTCTGCAATGAGATTTTGAATAGGATCATGACTTAGCATGCATGGATGATAAGTATGCTACGGAAGCCATGAGGTATACAAAGTACATACCACTCAACTTAATCCATCGAAACCGAAGAGCTGAAGGATAAACACAATCCATATTTTCAGTTGTAATTCGTATTAGGTTTGATTGTATTTGCATAAGTCATAAGATATGATGCAAAGCTCAAAATAAAATATAAATTGACCTTTGGATGCATGTTTTTCATGATATATTCATATGCATTGACCTAGGTTGGATCAGGCTAAATAACAGGCAACTTGTTGATGATTCCCTTAGTCTCGTCGATGAATGACTAAAGGCCACTCATCGCCGAACACTTTGCTCTCGTCGATGAGAAAATACCAAGACCATAAAAATCTCAGTCAGCCTAATCGTCAACGAATCCCCTGTTCTCATCGATGAGCAACCGAAGGACATTCGTCAACTGGTACGAACATTCATCGACGAATTCGTGGCACAAAACAACGCTTTAGTGCAGAAATGGACTGAAATTTTTTATTTAAATGATCCAGCGATTGAAAATTGATCAAAGTCTAAGAATACTTACGTATATCAACTCTAAACCCTAGGTTAACACTTTTTTATGACTTTTGCACAACCTTTGCACACCTTTTGCTAAGCTTTGCCTACTTTCAACATATTCACATCAAGAATGGACATTCGTCAAGATCATCTTCAAGATCCAAGTGCTTTCACTTATATCATCTTATGAAAAACTGGCTTGATCTTGAGGTTTGATTAACTTTATTATTGAACATTCAATCTTATTCTTATAAGCTCATCTATTCCTGTATTCTTTTATGTAAAATCTTATATTGGGATCAAGAACTCGAATTTCACATAAATACTTGTTTGAAAAATCTTTTGTAATATTCAAAGGCATATTTTTATTCAAAAGATTTAATACTATTTTTACAAAAGGTATTTGAAAAAAAAGATCTCAAATAGTTGTGATATTCAAATATATATTCTAATTCAAAGATTTAATATTTTATTATTCTTGTAAAAGTTATCTGACTGCAAACCCTAGAATCTCCAAAGCATTTTCAAGATATCATTTTGGGGAGATATTGAATAAAGTTTAGATCTTTGATGCATCTCATATACATATATTTTTCATACCATATCTTTACATACATTATTAGGAAAAATATATTCTCTCTTGAGCTTCATATTATACCTTATGCGAGTGCTTAGGGCTGATTGTACTCGTTAGCTTATTGAGAAGTGGTTGAGTATTCAACAATATTTAAATTTTATTTCTATTAACAGTTTGGTTTGTGAATCATGAGGAGGAAGCTACACCTCTTGTAAGCAGCAGATTAGGAGATAGTTACGTACCTTGTAAGCAATGGATTGTAACGGGAGTTTCCATCCCAAGTTAAGGAGCAATATAGTGGAATCCTTGGGTAGTTTACCCAAGGCGAGGACGTAAGCTAGGTTGACTGAACCTCGTAAAAACCGTGTTTGCATCTCCCTTCCCTTAACTCTTCTAATTTCCTCTTGCACTTAATTATTTGGTTATTGTGTATGTGTTAAATAACCAGTATGTTTGTAAGTAGTTGGGTAATATTGGTTGATTGATAAAATCACACATTAAATTGATAAGTTGTGAAATACTGAGCTGATTGTTAAGTAGCTTGTGCATGTGTGATTGTAAGTTTTCAAAATTAGGACTTAAGAGATCGAGATTTTAAAAATACCCAATTCACGCCCCCTCTTGGGATTACACATAAATTCACAGAGTGCATAAAGTTTAGTTTTTCTCCTACTCTTTCCTTTGAAAATATTCTTTGGAGAAAACATTTTCATTAAGCCTAGATTCTTGAAGAAGCTTTTATTGCATTATCTTTATTTCTGCTCACCCTTTCAAAAACAAGAGTATATTTACACTCTTCTACTCTTCATCTCTTGTTTTACAAAATATTCTTTGGTTGATTTTAAAAGACTTAAGCACATATTTACACCCATATATATGGTGGTAGAAAAGCTTTTTTGCATTTAAGCTTTCATATATAAATCTTACATTTGCAAAAATCATTTGAAAGCAAACCTTAGGTTCTCCTACATTTTTTATTGAAAAATATTCTTTGGAGAAATATTTATTAGGGTTGAATCTTTGAAGCTTTTATCATATACATCTCCTTCAAAAATTGCAAAAATTATTTTTGAGAAAATAGTCCTTTACTCTACTGCGCTTATTTCATATTATTAGGGAGTGTATAGTAGAGCTTCAACGTGTACATCCCTGCTTATTTTCAGAAGCATTTATTTGTACAAATATTTGATATCTTTGTATTCCAGGCATAGCCTAAAGAGGAATACATTGTCCTATAAGGTGTACCAATTTGGCTTTACCCTAGTTAGGTGAGGTAGGAGGTACATCATCCTGTAAAGTGTGTATGGTTTGGTTCTGCTCGAAAAGTGAACTCAGGTGACTCTTCCTTATAAGGAGAACTGGTTATGGCTTAGCCCTGTAATTGAGCTGGGGGGGACTCCGCCCCATATCGAGGAACCAGTTTGGCTCAGTATGGTAATTGAGCTAAGGTGACTCTACCTTGTAAGGAAAACTGGTTATGGCTCAGCCCTATAATTGAGCTGGAGAGACTCCACCCCGTAAAGAGAAGTGTAAATGGCTTCTACTCTACCCGTTTAAGTGAGCAAGTTAGTGGAATCCTTGGGGGTTTGCCCAAGGCAGGGACGTAGGCAGGACTGGCCGAACCTTGATAACAAATCTTTTTTGTGTGTGTGTGTGTGTGTGTGTGTGTGTGTGTGTCTCTCTCTCTCTCTCTCTCTCTCTCTCTCTCATTTATTTTCCATACTTCAAATTCTGCACATGTATGCTTGCTCTCTTGTTGTTATGATTATTTTGCATACACATGTTTAATTTAAATGAGATATGTTCCACGTGTATGTTTGCATTTAGCGGCTAATCATTTCATATGCACGCTTTAAATCTTAAATGGGATATGATGTGGTATTTATATGTAAATATTTATTTTGTTGAGAATGTCATATTTTTTTTAGATGTTTGCATACTTGATTATTTGGGGGATTTGAGATTGCTTAAAAAGACTCTAGATTGCGTGATAATTGTTATGGTTAAAAACTCAACACACTTAACTTAGGAAGAATTTTTAAAACCCAATTCACCCTCCCCCCTCTTGGGTATACATCATTCACATAAATTGGTATCAGAGTCTAGTTGCAGTTAGCTTAACCGCTTGTTGTATAAAGATTGCAATGGATCAGATTTGGTGTATCCCTGTTTTGAGGGTCATCCCTTTGCAAATCCTCCACTGCATTTATTGTGAAGATTTTACTATTTGAAAATTGAAAATGCCTTTGTAAAATCAATTGATGGGAGTTTTTGGAAAGTGTTTGGCAAAAGAAAGCATATCCCATTGAAAATATTTTTGAAATGCAGAGCTTCCCAAACTTGGAAATGATTTGAATGAGCGTGACATGAACTTAATGCATATCATTTGAGTGCCATGCATATTTTTGAATTGTGCCTTGTGCTACTAACGCTTTTAAAGAAATTTATATCTTATACTAGTAGTACTAAGGATTTTATTTGGGAACCATGAGAAATATGGAGAAATCAAGAGAAAGGAATATGCCACTTCGTGCTCAAACGACTATAAAGGAGTAAATTGAAACGGTATACATATCCTTCCTTCTATTTTATCAGTTAATTCATGCCATGATTCATGATGCATATATTGTGTTGAATTTTTATAAATCATGAGAAATTATTGCACGCTATCTTATAAGGTGCTTAAAAAGGAATTTCTTTTTAAGGGGTTATAATGCTATAAATGCTTAAATAGTGTTTTGTGCTTAAAATTTTAAATTTTAATATACATTATTGTTATACTAAGATTATTTGAAAAGTAAGCCAATATGAAAATCCTCATTGATAATATCCAATCTATTTGCTTAAATATGAATATTTTATTTGATTGGTTATAATTTGAATATATTGGCTATTGTATGCTTAAATTTGTAAATCCCCTTCTAAATTTACTGATCAGCATGCTTGAACCAGAACACCAACTGCATGGCTAATGGAGCAACTTGCGTAGTGCATGCTAGTAATGGATCTAGGAGTTGCATGCTCATTAATCTGAATGCCATGTAGCAATGATATGTGAATTGCATGTTGCAGAAACTCCTAGGATATCTGGTGCATGTATTTATGAAATGCAGGTTGGGAAAATACTCTATTTATAGATGGCATGCTGTCGAAATTTTGTTTAATTTTTCCTGAAATAATCAAAATCCACAAACCATGCACTAAGATGATTGTGATTTGATGCATGCTAATTAATTGAATAGGTTGGTTCATGTTGAATTCCATATGGTACATGTTGCATTGAAAAGCATGTACAATCGTAATAATCCTTGAATTTTCCTAAGCACTCTAAGTCATGCACAACTGCCTATACCTAGGAAAATCTAGTTCATGGACACCATTTGGTCCTAATTCTCGGGTTGTGAACTTCATGTGGGACCCAAATGGTCAATAATCATGTTATAAAATGTAAGTCCATGTGACTAGAATAAATGCATGACAATGAGGTAATATAAATAGGAAATTAAATGAGAGTAGGGAAGAGAGTGAGATGAGAGTTTTACGAAGTTCAGTATACCCACTTACATCCTCGCCTTAGGTTAAACTAGCCAAGGATTCCACTATAACCACTCCTTTATGGGCAGGAGCAACCTTACAATCTCTCGATGAATAGGCTAGAGTATGCCTCTCCAAACGATACCCCACGCTTGGTCCAACAATGATTCTAGAACTTGAACCGTTTACAAAACAAGAACAAGTTTTGGTGTACAAAAAAACTCTCAACAAGAGTAGATCAGTACAATAATTCAGCACTAAAATATAATTCAATTCAAAATAACAATTGAAAGAATTTGAAGCCTTTAGAAGTATATCACTGTGAGCTTTCTTTTTGGATTGAAAGAATTTAGTATAGGCTCAGAATTGTGTAAGAGATTCCCAGTAAACCTTAGTAAAGAATTTTAGAAAGTAATTGCACAAGAGAGCTTTTGAGAGTATTGAGAGTTTTGAGAGCATGAAAGCTCTATTGCTATAATTGCTTAGTGTATTTTAATCCTTAGCATTGGGGAGGTATTTATGGATGATTAATTAAGAGTATTTCATTTTCCCCAAGTGACTTTGAGTGTTTCCCAAATTTTCATAACGGTTAGAATTTAAAAAATAAAATTTGGAAAGTACCTGTTATGTTTAAAATTTAAAATCTCGAAGAGTCAATCGACTAGGAAATAGGAGTCAGTCGCCTTGATCCATTTAAAACACTGAGATTTTCAAACAAAAAATGAGTCAGTCGATTGGGAACACACGAGTCAGTCGACTAAGTCCTGACAGGTTGTTTCAAAATCAATTCAAATATTTGTCAGTCAACTGGGAAAATTTTCTTAGTCTCCTAGAAAGATCAAAAACTGATTTTTCAATTTTGTTTTCGAATTCTTTTTGCTCTTTTTCTTTCCCTAAAATAATTTAAGACTTTTGAAAAATACTTTTTGGGGTTTTTCAAAACATTGTTTCTAAGTCACTGATATTCCTAATGAGCTTCAAATCGAATCAAATTATCGTTTGAATGAAGTACTTACATAGAGACTCTCTTAAGACATTAAAACATTTTAAGCTTGGAGTCTTCATGCTTGTCTTTTGTTTTTTCCATCTTGACTTTGAGCTTCAAATTCTCTAAGCTTTTAGCAAGTCCTCTTTGATATTCATGCTCTCATGATCTTCAAGCTTTCATATTACTTTTCCATGCAATCTTGCAATCAACTTTTGTATTCATTTGAACTTGAGCTTAATGACTTGATTCTTGAAGTTTCATCACTTGCAACAAAACATGTTAAGTGAACTTTTATTTGTTATCATCAAAACAAGATTAGTAAGTCATGTTAGGCCAACAATCTCCCCTTTTTTTATGATGACAAATAAGGATTAAAAGAGAGTTAACCTTGATAAGGCTTTCCTTTGCAATAAGCACACTTTTAACAATATTTTGAAAAACAAATCATTCATATGATCTAATAATTCCAGATTCAATTTTTTTATTCCATATAAGTTAATTTATATAAAAATAAAGTATTCATAGTTCATATAATCATATCATCATACCATTATTAGCAATATCTCATATTCTACATTGTTTAAGCTTTCTTATCTTTGCATTTTATCTCCTCAATTTTGTTCTCATTAATTTAGCTCTCATTTTTGCTCTAACTTTCTCCCCCTTTTGACATCAATCAAAAAGAGAAAAGTAACAAAAAAAAAAAACATATAAATACTAAGGCATTGAGCAACCATAAGCAAAAGTATATATTCCATGAAGACACAAAACAGAACTTTGCATTCATCATGCATAGAAAGATAGACAATAAGTTTTAAAATAGTATGAGAAAATACAAAAGATTGTATATCAGAATTTTCAATAATTTCTAGTGATCATGATATCATTACTTAACAAGTCTAACTCCCCCTGAATGAAATGTATTTCATATTTAATAAATTCATAATTTCATTCTTGAATGACAAGCTATGTATCCATGTATTGTGTTGACCTTATAGGTCACACCCGGTTTTGATAATGACAAATACTCCTATATTTAATAAATATCGAGTTCATGTGCAGGTTCATATTAGCATATCATCAATGGCACGCAAAAGCTCAAAGCTTGAAGACATTCATGCTCTTAATTGTAATATCTTTGTAGTGAGTTTTGTCTGTAATAGTAATTAGGGTATTCGGTTTGTAATAAGCACACACATCACATGCATTATTTATTTTGTAAGCTCAAACCAGATACAAATCAAAAATGACCTTAGAAAGACCTTAGGGTATTGGTCGACCGACACAGGACTTTTTCGGTGTTTTCAAATTAGACCTCAATTGCCCATAGGACACTCACACTTTCACATATATTTGTTATGCACTCAAATAGGGCTTGATTGTGTCGAGATGAGACCGAAATGCACACTTGGTCCACTTTCGGTCGACCGGCCAAATCAGTTCATTTTTGGCCTGGTCGACCGAACCATAACTTGGTCAACCGTTGACCAAGGTCCCGGTCAACCGAGACCCTGTAGTTCATTTGACCCCGGTCGACCGAACCACCTGGGAGTCAACATTTTGACCTCCCGATCGACCGACCACTTTTGTACTCCAAATACCTGGTCAACCGAAGGGTCTTGGGAGAATTCTCAGCGGTCTGGTCGACCGAGCCTTTTAGTTCAAAAGTCCCCTAGTCGACCGAACCTTGAAAGTTTGGGAAATTTCCCTCTCCAGTTGACCGAGCCTTTCAGTTCAAAAGTCCCCTGGTCGACCGAGCCAGTTGAGTTCTAGTCGACCGAACCATTTCTGGTCGACCGGACCTCTCGAGTTGCTCCCATTTTTTTTACTGCGGTTAATAATTTTAAACAAGGTTAAATGGATTTAAATGTCATTAAACTTTTTCAGTAATCCCTAATAGGTCCCCAACAGTCAAAATTTTCAGTATATCTATATATACTCTTTCATTTGGTTTATTACGCATCGATTAGCAAAAAGATTAAGAAAATCTCTCTCAAGCAAAAATACTTTCTTTTTGATTCTCATTTGCTCACACTCTTCCAAATACACTCTAGCTTACATCCAATACTCGTAAAATCATTTGTAAGTATTCTCGAGTGCTTAGATAGGAAGGTTCACTCTCTCTTGGTTGTGAGATTGATATAATTTTATTGAGAGCTGAACCAAAAGGACTCTTAGGGTACTTAGCCAATAAGTTCATCCTAAGAATACTTTACTAGGTCTTCTGAGATTGCATATTTGTTGCAATATCTTAAGAAGCCCATTTTTGCTTTTGGTTGCGAAATATTTTCAAAATCATTTACAAATATCTATTGCTCTTTATTTTGAAAATCATTTGAGGAGATATTTGTGTTTAAGGTGAAACATCTTTGTTGCAATATTTATTCACTCAAATATTCTTGCTGAAAACAAAGATCCTATATATTCTATTAATTGATATTCTTGAGGCTTATCTGATACTCTGTGTGAACACATTTGATTATAATACCTTGAGATACACAGATTGCTTGTTAGACACTCTCATGTACTTACTATACTGATAGAAAATATAGTTGAGAGTTGAAATATTTAGACCACACAGAGCTTACATTTTAAATCATCTGTGGTGTTTGTGTTTGTACGCATTTGTGGTACAAATCTGCTTTATGTGAAAGCACCAATATATTGTACCGTTTGATTGTATATCTGAGAGATTCCAAGCGTGGCCTGAGGGGGCGGTAATCTAGTCCGGTAAGGATTGGTGAAGGTTGAGGTCAGCCCTGTGGTAATTTGACCTGGTTTGTACAGGTGCCGCTCTACCCGTTTAAGTGAGCAAGTTATTGTGATAATCCTTGTGCTGGTTAGCCAAGGCAGGGACGTAGGCAGTTAGCCGAATCTCGATAACATATCTACATGTCATCCCTTCTTTACTGCTTTCTGGTGCTTGTATGATTGTTTAAACTGCTTTATTTAATTTCTGGTATAGTTACATTATTTGTACTAGATTGACCATAGGCTTGTGAACATACTGCTGTTAGGAGGAATACCTAGGAGATAAATTTTAAAAATACCAATTCACCCCCCCTCTTGGGATCACGGTAAAGTTAACATATTGTATAAGTGTAAATATCATGTGAAGCTATTATCATTCTTAGTTATCATTAGCAATCATGCTTTTAAATTTATTATGCTATGCTCATGCTAAATTTGCTAAATTTTCTCCCCCTTTTTATATCAACAAAAGGATAGAACGAAAGAAATAATATGCAAAAGTACCAAGGACCCAAAATAAAATTTCACATTTAGATTGCAATAACAAGGTCCATAAGCCAGCATATATTTCAATCATAACATGGTCATCCATCATTCAGCATGGAAAAGAAATAAAACATAATCCAACATTAGCATTTGAACTAAGATGGTCAAAAAAGACAAATAAAAGAACTAAGCACAACGAAATAGCAATGTCAAACATTTCAACTCAACTTAGTGTTTGGTTTCAGATTATTCTTTTGCATATGAATACCCAAAAATTCATATGCCTTGCCAAATCTCAGTACTTTCTAAGTTAAGCCTTGTATAATCCAAGCTTTTTTTATTTGTAGCCAACAATGCCATTCTTGTATTCATTTATTTCAATATGACAATCATCAATAAGCTCATAAACTCTTCTTTAAGATTTTCAATTTCAACTCATTCAATATCCTTATATTAATTTTGATTAAGTGACTTTCTATATATTAAACAAGGAGAATTTTCTTTTCAGTATTTGTGAGCTCTTCAGATTTTCTAAGTAGCAGCTTCTGAAATGATCATGGAGTGAAGGCTTTTAATAATAATTTCAGAAAACTTCTTAGTTGAACTTTTCTTCTTTGAATTAGCCATATGTTGTGAGTATTTCAAAAACAATCTCTCCTGTACTTAAAGAGTATCTTGTTGATTCATTTAATTTGCTAAATTTCAAATTCTTCACTTTTAAGCATCTTGCAGTTTTTAATTAATCAACTATGTTTCTTTTTATGTGACCGTTTAAATATCAATTTTGTGTAATGAACAACATATGCTATGCCTTTAATTTTAACAATAAGCATTCAAAAATCATCATTCCATTAAGTTTTTCACTGTTGTATAAGGGAAGTGATTTATCTTTGGTTATGTTTTCTCATCCCGTTAGTTATAGTTGAATCATTTACCATGATTTGCATCGTCACATTTCCAATAGATTCCTTATTTGACTCAACCTTTTAGGGTCTCTTTTATCGTAGACATCTCAATTTGTAGTTTACACATTATCTACTATCAGAGCACACTTATAGTCATCTCTTTATTTTAGGATTTGCAACCTTAAACCATGTAGGTTATGGAGGCATTACCATCCATGTTCATTTCAGTACACATTTAGCTTTCTTTATTCCTAAATGAGGAATGACTAATCCTAATATCTATGGAGTCCTTAGTTTGAGAACTAGGCTTTTCATCTAGGTACCCAAACTTTCTTGGGTCTAGATGGTTTAACAATAGATGTTTCTTTTACTTTCCAAACTTGTCGAACTTTTACATCATTTCTCTTTAATGGACATTCAAACTTAATGTGTCCTTTCTTCTTACATAGAAAGCATGTGGTGTGAGTGTAAGCATTTGAGGAGGTGCTTGCATAATCTTTAGAGGCTTTTGCAAAGTACCCCATGTAGAGGTTCTTTTTCCTTGTATTCTCAACTCCACTTCTTTATCTAAAGACATTCTTTGTGATCCAACCATTTTATCAAGATTTTATTTTCCTCTAGTAAAATTGTAGATGATTTTGGTTTGATCCTCAATTTTTCTCTTAAGATCACAGATTTTTGAGTTTTGTATATTTTACCCTTTATTTGTAGCATTACTGGATCTTGAGATATTTTTTTGATTTTTTTTTTTAGTTCAAATATATACAAATCTTTCTCATTATTCATAGGAGATTTGGATCATAGAATGTTGACCGTATAGGTCACGCCCAGTTTTGATAATGACAAATACTCATGTATTTAATGAATATCTAGTTCTTGTGCAGGTCTATATTAGCATATATATTGATGGCACGTGAAAGCTTAAAGATTGAAGACCAATTCATGTTTTTCAGTTGTAATATATATATTCAGTGGTGAAATTGGTCTGTAATAGTAATTAGGATATTTGGTTTTTAATAAGCACACACAACACATGCATGATTTATTATGTAAGCTCAAACCAAATACGAACCAAAAATGACCTTAGAATGACCTTAGGACACACATTTACACCTATGTTTGTTAGGCACTTGAATAAGGTTTGTATGTTTCAAGACTGGACCGAAATGCACACATTGTGCACTTTCGGTCGACCGGCCAAGGCAGTTCATTCTTCCCCGGTCAACCAAAACAGGCTTGGGTGAACAGTTGACCAAGGCCCTGGTCGACCGAATCAGATAGTTTAAAAAGCCTCGGTAGATCGAAACCCCCTAGGTCAACAATTTGACCATCTAGTCGACTGAGCCATTTTTGTACTCCAACTACCTAGTCGACCGAGGGTACTCGGGAAAAATCCCAACAGTCTAGTCTACCAAACCAGCCAGTTCAAAATGGCCCGGTCGACTGAACCTTGGAGAAATGGGAAATCGCCCACTTTCGGTCGCCGAGCCTTCAGTTCAAAAACATCCTGATCGACCAAACCATATGAGATCTAGTCAACCGAAACCTTTCTGATCGACCGGACCTCTCGGGTTACCCCTCATTTTTTACCGCAATTAAAACTTTTAAACAGGGTTAAAACATTTGAAAGATCATTAAACTTTTCTAATAATTCCTAATAGGTCCCCAACGGTCAAAAATCATGGGGTGTCTATATATACCCCTTCATTTGGGAAAATTAAGGAGTTGATTAGTTAAAACAAAAATACAAATTTCTCTCTCAACCAAAATATTTCCTACTGCTCATACTCTTCCAAATCCACTCAAACTTACCTTCTTCACTTCTTCGTATCATTTGTAAGTGTATTTAGTGTTTTTATTTAGAGGTTTACTTTCTCATTCCGTGAGTGCTTGATTCGATTTTTACGAGAGCATAACCTAAGTATTCTTAGGAGGCTTTTCTAATAAGCCTACCCTAAGAAGATTTGTGTTGAACTTCTGAGTATTGTATTTTCATTGCAATTTCTCGAGAAGTTTGTATTTGTTTTTGGCTTGCAAAAATATTTTCAAACTTACTCAAATATCTTGTCATATTGACATTTTTGTGGAAAGATATTTGTGTTTGATATACTAATCTTTGTGACAATATTATTCAAGTTTATATCATTTGCTAAATACAAAAATTGCTTAACTTTTGCAAACCAAGCATATACACTAGTTGAAGTGATTGACATATTCAACTATTTGAAATATTTGAAACCTGCATAATATCTTTGTTTGAGCATATTGATTGAGAACATATTGAAATACAAAGATTTCTTGTTGACACTCTCATGTACGCTTTACACTCATAGAAAATACCTTTGAGAGTTGAACTATCTAGACCACACTAAGCTTACATTTTAAATTATCTGTGGTGTTTGTGATTGAGCGCATTTGGGTACAAATCTGCTTTACGTGAAAGAAATTTTATATTGTACCATTTGGTTGTATATCTGAGTGATTTCAGGTGTGGTCTAAGGGGACGGTAATCCAGTCCGGTAAGGATTGGTGTAAAGGTTGAGGTCAGCCCTGTGCTAATTGACCTGGTTTGTATAGGTGCCGCTCCACCCGTTTAAATAAGCATGTTATTGTGATAATCATTGTGCTAGTTAGCCAAGGTGGGGACGTAGGCAGTTGGCCAAACCTCGATAACATATCTGCCTGTCTCCCCCTCTCTTTACTGCTTTCTAGTGCTTGTGTGATTGATTAAACTGTTTTATTTAATTTCTGGTATATTTATATCATTTGCACTAGATTAACCATAGGGTTGTGAACATACTGCTGTTAGGAGGAATACCTAAGGGTTAAATTTCAAAAATACCAATTCACCCCCCCCCCTATTGGGATCACGGTGAAGCTAACATCATAGATCTTCCAATTCTTTTATCAACTTTTCATTCTTACTTTCTAATCTCTTGATTTGTGAATCTTTTTCCCTTTTAGCAAGATTTTTATATTCTAATTCTTTCATTACAACTTCTGTTGACTTTTTGAATCTGATCGCTGTTTTGATGCTGACAAAGCACATATTTATTATGTTTGTATTTAGTGATTGGACAGGTTATAATTCAACAGACACATAAGGATACTGGCAATGGAAGCCTTGAAGGATGTAAAGACTATACACTCAGGTGCATTCCAAGATGTTAGAAGAGCGAAGAAGAAAACATATTTCTTTTAATTTGTATATGCATTTAATTTTTATATTTTGGTCTATAATAACTGTATACATCTTGCATGATATGACTTAATGCTCAGATAGGACCATAGATTGACCATAAGGAAACCAAAGGCCATAGTTTGACCTTAGGGCAGACTTTGGTTGACTGACATTAGATTTTTTAGGCTATATTAAAAAGCCTAGGCCGTAGACTGACCATAGGTCCCTATGCACATAATGAATCCCTAAAAGATTAAATATCACATTTATAATTATAGAGACAAAACTTATAAGGCAAATCAGAACATAACTTGAATTTTGAAAGGGCTTCGGGTGATCGAACTTAGAATGTTAAAATGGTTTGGGTGACCGAATGTGTAAAGAGTCAAAAAGTTGACTAAGGCCCAGGCAACCGAACCTAATTTGAACTGATTGTCCACAATCGACTGAACGCTCGATATAACTTTTTCCACCATCTTCGGGCACCCAAATACTTAGTTCAAAAATACCCTGGGCAACCAAATTGTCATGTTTGGCAAATTGAACTGTGAATCGAGCAACCAAATTTTGAGCGTTTGGAAAACCACCTTAGCTTAGCCACTCGAACCTTTCATCAGGCACCCGAACTTGAAAAACAACTTTTCCATTTGTTTCTATTCGGGCGACCGACCTTACGGACTGGGCGACCAAATCTCTCGGGTTGCCAAAAATTAGCTGCGGTATTTGGGCTTAAATTTTAATTAAACTTTTTCAAAATTCCCAATAGGTCCCAAATGGCCATATTTTTTTGGGAAAAACTATAAATACCTATTTTATATGTTTAATTAGCAACTTTGATTAGCCAACCTTTCTCTCTAATTTTATCCTAATCAAAGTTCCCTCAAAACACGTTTTTATTGCAAAACTCTTTTCTTAGGATAAATCTTTTACTCTCCAAAACTCTCTTTCATTTATTTGTAAATCATTTTTACAAGAGAGTAATTTTTATAGGCATTTTTTTTTCATTCAAGGTATTAACTTTCTCATTTCCTTTTCACTTTGAAAATCATTTTGGGAGTTTTCTTTGGTATTTCTCCATATATTTCTATGGTAAATATTATGTTCGAGAAATACATTTTTGCTTTGATTTGCACATTGAATATCAAATGTTAGCATTTTTTTTTTTGTGCAAGATCATTTTTAGAAAAGTACTCTTACTCTACTAAGCATAACTCATATCATATTAGAGTGCATGTTATAAAGCTTTCATATAGTACATATCAACTTAGTTGTAGAAGCATTTTCATATGTACAAAAATATTTTTAATGTACCGATTGGGTTTAGCCCAGAAATGTACTAGGGAGTGTCAGCCCCGTAAGTGAGACCGGATCGGTTCAGCCCAAAAATTGAACTGGGGAGTATCAGCCCCGTAAGTGAGACAAGTTGGGCTCAGTATTATAATTAAGTTAGGGAATGTTCGCCGTAGAAGGAAATTGTAAACAGTTTATGCTCCACCTGCAATTGAGTAAATTTAGAGGAATCCTTGGGTGTATAGCTAAGGTGAGGACGTAGGCTGGTTTGGCCAAACCTCAATAACAAATATCGCGTGTCTCTCTCTCTTCTTATCTTATTTAAATTTCTGCACTTAAATTTCTATATGTGTACACTTGTTCATTTACTGTTACAATTATTTTCATGCACACACTTAAATTAAATGAGGTAAGTCTGCACACATGTATGCTTGCACTCATGGTTTAATTATTTTACATACACGTATGTATTATGAATGAGATATGATTTGTGGTGAATCGGCAAAATTTTTTAATTAGTCGAAAAGTTTTTAAAACCCAATTCACCCCCCTCTTGGGATCACACCAAAGTCAACAATTGGTATTAGGGGCTCATTGCAAAAAGCTTAACTGCTTTTGCTAAAGATCGCAACGACTCACTTTCGAGGTATCCCTGTTTTCAAGGTTAGTGCCTTGCAAATCCTCCACTAGTATTATTGCGTAAATTTTATAGTTTGAAGTTTAAAAATGCTTTTTTAAAGTCAAATGATTGGTGGATTTGGAAAGTGTTTGTAAAAAGAAATCATATCCCATAAAAAAATGATTTTAAAATGCATAGTTTCCCAATATTTGAAAATGATTTGTGCATGACCTGTTTATATTTTTCTAAGTTCTAAGGATTTTGGGAAGCATTAGAAGTTTTAAAAATCAAGAGAGAAAAAACATCACTCCGAGCTCAAACGATTAAGGACAAATACATAAAGGTATATCTATCCTCCTTCTAATTTATTGAATGATTCATGTTATAATTCACATGATATATTTTGTATTAGATTTTTTTTTGTGAATTATATGATAATTCTGTGATTATAACATGCCATCTTATGAGGTGCACTTAAGAAGAAAATTTTGCTGATACTCATAAGATTTTAGGATAAAATAAATAAGGGGTAATTATGATTAAATGCTTAAATAGTGTTTTATGCTTAAAGGTTTAGATTTTAGAATACACTATTATTATACTAAAATTATTAGAAAAGCAAGCCAATATGAAAAAGTTTAATTGACAATGTCCAATCTATTCACTTAACTTATATATATTATTATGTTGATTGGTTACAAAATGAATATATTGGCTATTGCATGCTGAAATTTGAAAATCCCCTTCCGATGGACAATGACTTTTAATTGGTGATATAATGTTATGTATTTTAATATAAATAATTTTAAATATAGCATATTTTGTCCATCATGATAAGATTTGTGGTTTAGGGAATTCATCATTATACTATATCATAACCCTAAACTCAAAATGAAGTTAAAATGCTTTCATAGCTCATCCCCATATTTGAAAATATTAGTTATGCCAAATATTATTGATTGAATATAAAATTCTTTGGCTGCATAATCAATGGGGAGCATATGAGCTGAATGTGGATATCCATTCTTTGCTTAAAGTATAATCATATTTGACGGATGGATAATATGTTTGAAATGATCTGTTACTGAAATGCATGTTTGGACTAAATGCCTCATGCATGGCTGATGCAGTGATGTGAATGGCATGCTGGTAGTAGATATAGGTTCTCACATGCTCAAATTGATTCATTATGAATTGCCTGCTTGAATCTATTACGTTTTTAGTACATGAATTTTTGGGAAATGTCCTATTTAAAGACGGCATGCTGCTGAAATTTCGTTAGACTTTTCCGACATTGCAAAGATCACAAAACATGCACTAAAATAATAATAATAATAATATAATGCATGCTAAAATAATTTTTGAAAGGATGAGTGAAACATAAAATATTTATTTTCATCCTTAGTTGAAAATGCATGCACAAGAACATATAGGGAAAGACTTAATATGATAAAATATTAAGTGCCTAAACTAGTCATATGATAAAATGCCTTAATAGAAAACTAGTATAGTTCTGTTAAAAGGAGTGCCTATACTGTCTAGTTTATTTAGTGAAATTAATTTTTTGAATAGTATAAGCAACTGTTGACCTTATAGGTCACACTCGATTTTGATAATGAAAAATACTCAGGTATTTGACAATTGTCAAGTGTTTGTGCACGTTTAAATGAACATCCCAAGGAAAGACACTTGAAGCAATTAGAAGACCCTGAAGATCTCTCTTATTTGTAATTGTAAATTGAATATTTGTAATATGGGTCTGTAATAGAAACTTATGATGTGTTCTTTATTTACCTAACCTGCACATCATGCATATTGGATATATGGTAATGTCAATAAGGTCATAGTAAGACTCTAGGTCCCAACACTCACACACATAGCATATAATATATAGGAGTGGTGAAATTGTGCTTGAATTGAACATTTTTAAGCAACTTGAGAGTGCTCAGATGACCGAACCCCTGGAGTTCAAAACTCCTTGGGTGCCCGACTATTGATAAGTCAATAGGTTGACCAAGCTCTCGAGCAACCAATCCATAAATGCGCACATCATCCACGGGCGGCTGAACCCCTCAAAAGAGACAGTTCACCAACTCAAGTGACCGATTATTTTAGTTCAAAAAGAACAACGAGCAATTGAACACTTGAGTTCGGGCCACCGACAGAAGGACCAGGCACCCGAAGTCATGAACAAAGGCTACTCACTTTGATTCATGCTTCGAAGCATAATACGCGCAACCAAACTACTTTGAATGCCTTTTATTACTGAGTCTGGTTGGGCGACCGAACTTAGGTTCAGCCACCCGAATCTCAGCCGGTTAAAATTATTTTAACCGCGGTAAAATAGGGTTAATTCAGATTAAATGCATTTTAATCATTTGGGACTTTTTTAATAATTCCCATCATGTCCCAACCGGTTATACTTTTACCCCTGGCTATAAATATGAGTTCATTTGCAAGATTAGCATAATATTAGCGAATAGATTAGCCAAAATATCCTCTCTTTTAAAAATACATATTTTGGCAAAATACTCTCAAATCTCCGTTCATTTGATATCTTTTGAGATTGTGTGAACATTTATAAAGTGCTTAAGATTGCTATAACTTGCTAGAAACTTCCATTTGAGTGATTGAACATCACTGAGCTTGCACTATATCCATGTTATTGATGTGTATGTGATGTGCGTATTTGGGTACATATCAGCTTTACGTGAAAGCACTATTTATGTACCATCTGTTTTAGAGAATACTGTTGTATTTCCAAGTGTGGCTTGAAGGGGTGGTAATCCAGCCTAGTAAGGATTGATTGTAAAGGTTGAGGTCAACCATGTGCTAATTGACCTGGTTTGTATAGGTGTCGCTCCACCTGCTTAAGTGAGCAATTATAGTGGTAATTCTTGTACTTGTTAGCCAAGGCGGGGACGTAGGAAATTGGCAAAACCTCGATAACATTTTTACGTATCACTCTTACTTTACTGCAACAAGGTTAGGCACATCAAACCAGATTGCCCACTACTCAAAAAGGAGGCTAAGAAAAAGAAGAAAACCATGAAGGCTGGGACATCATGGGAAAAAAACACAGCAGTAGCGACTCAGAATCAGATTACAGCGACTCAAAGGTCACTAATCTGTGCTTGATGGCACACGAGGATAAGGTATCGTCTTCTAGTTCATTATCTTTATATTATTCATATGATGATCGAGATTCTGACTGCATGCCTACATTTAAAGAATTACAATTTGAATATATTCATGTATCTAAACTGTTAGGTAAAATGACTGCAGAAACTGATGAATTGAAAAAGAAATGTGAAAATTGGTCAAAATTATTTAATATTGCAAAAACCTCTCATGCCTCTATTTTAAAAGAAAAAGATGGTGCTATTGTTGAGCTTGAGAGGAAATTGGAGAATAGCTCCAAAATTATTTTAAAATTCACTTAGGGAAAATGCAATTTTGAAAAACTACTTGATGCCCAAAGAAACTCCTTAAGTAAAGAGGGTCTTGGTTTTAATGGTATTGAAAATGTTGGATGACCTGATATTTATTTAGGACATTTTACATATGAGTCAAAGTCTTATGTCCCTCCTAAAGATCCTAAGTGTAGATTACAATGTTCTAAACTCAAAAAAAATTGGTCATATTCAATTTGATTGTCCACTTAAGAATAAGCATGCTAAAATTTGGAAAGTATGAGTAGTTTAGGAAGATCTGACCACTAACCCCCATGGACCCAACACAATTTGGGGACCAGCATCGATTACTTAGTGTATTTTGAAGGTATGGCTAAGGTCATCCTCCTCCAAGGACCGATGGTACTTGGATAGCAGGTGCTCATGGCACATGACCGGTGACAAGGGAAAACTCACTTCAATAGTTCCCAAGGATGGAGGCTATGTGACATTTGGTGATAATGCAAAATGACGCATCATCGGAGTAGGTAAGGTTGGTAAGAATTCCCTTCTTACTATTGATAATGTTTTATTGGTTGATGGGATGAAACATAATTTACTTAGCATAAGTTAGGTGTGTGACGCAGGATGTAAAGTATCTTTTGAAAATGACAAATGCATAGTAGAGAATAAATCATATCACAAAGTACTTTTTGTTGCCGATCGTCATGAAAATGTATATACTACTTCTCTTGATAACTTAGCTTCACAACAAGTCACCTATTTTTCTGCTGTAAATGAAGCTAGTTGGTTATGGCGTAGGCACTTAGGACATGCTAGCATGGACTTGTTGTCTAAACTTGTTAGAAAAAAAACTAGTAAAAGGCTTGCCTAAAATGTCATTTGTAAAAGATAAAATTTGTGATGTATGTCAAATGGGTAAGCAAACAAAATCTAATTTTAAGAAAAAGAAATTCATATCCACTACTAGACCACTTGATATGCTTTATTTAGATTTGTTTGGTCCTAACTTTGTGCAAAGTATTGGTGGTAAATCATATGCTTTTGTAATTGTGGATGACTTTTCTAGATTCACATGGGTGTTGTTTCTTGCACATAAAAATGAATCATGTGAACAGTTCACCAAACTTTGTAGGAGAATTCAGAATGAAAAAAGATATAAGATAACTCATATAAAAAGTGATAGAGGCACAGAATTCAAAAATAAGAGCATAGAAAAATATTGTGACTTATAGGGCATGTCACATAATTTTTCTGCACCCATGACACCTCAACAAAATAGTGTGGCAGAAAGAAGCAAGAGGTCACTACAAGAAATGGGTAGAACAATGCTGAATGAACATAACTTACCTAAATATTTTTGGGTCGAGACCATTAATACTGCATGTTATGTTATGAATAGAGTGTTGACAAGACCGTCAATTAATAAAACTCCTTATAAATTGCGAAACAATCATAAGCCTAATATTTCCTATTTTCATGTGTTTGGCTGTAAATACTTTGTGCTTAGGGATAATAAACACTTAGGAAAATTTTACTCTAAATCTGATGAAGGTATTTTCCTAGGTTATGCACTTAATAGTAAAGCATATAGGGTTTTCAATAAAAGAACATTAACTATCATTGAATCTATTAATGTTGTATTTGATGAATCTAATCAATTTTCTAAGAAAGATGATAAAGACGATATTGACATTAGAAAATGCTTAGATAAATTATCTCTTGAAAATAATGCAAGTGAAAACCCAGAAGAAAATGAAAAATCATCTGAAGATAATGAAAATCAGGAGTTGCCTAGAGAATGGAAATTCATTAGAAATCATCCTATAAATCAAATCATAGGTGTACCATCCCGTGGTGTAGCCACAAGATCCTCCTTAAGAAATCTAGTGAATCATTCTGCTTTCTTATCCCAAGAAGAACCTAAAAATATTAATGAAACCATAGAGGATGAGTTTTGGGTGATGTCCATGCAAGAAGAATTTAATCAATTTGAAAGAACCAAAGTGTGGACTCTAGTTCCTAGGCCTAATGATCACACAATTATTGGAACTAAATGGGTGTATAGAAATAAGAAATATGAGAATGGGGTATTAACAAAGAGTAACGCTAAACTAGTTGCCCAAGGGTACAACCAATAGGAAGGGATTGACTTTGATGAAACATATGCTCTTGTTGCTAAGTTAGAAACCATTCGTATGCTACTTGCTTTTGTCGTTTTTAAAAATTTTAAATTGTTTCAAATGGATGTTAAAAGCGCTTTTCTAAATGGCTATATTAATTAAGAAGTATATGTAGGACAACCACCCTGTTTTAAAAATCATAAATATTCAAATCATGTTTACTGGTTTTCTAAGGCCTTGTATAGATTTCACAAGCTCCTAGAGCTTGGTATGAGAGGTTTAGTGGTTTTCTACTAGAAAACGGGTTTACACGTGGCAAAATTAACACTACACTTTACATCAAATCCAAAAATGATGATATGCTCCTTGTTCAAATTTATGTGGACGATATCATTTTTGGAGCAACGAATGATGAGTTGTGTAGTGAGTTTGCCAAATGCATGCAAAGTGAATTTGAAATGAGCATGATGGGTGAAGTTAGTTTCTTCTTAGGGCAACAAATTAAACAAGCTAATCATGGAACTTTATATGCCAATCTAAATATATCAGGGACTTGCTAAAGAAATTCAATATAGAAGATTGTAAAATTCTTGGTAGACTTATGAACTCTTCCATTAAGCTTGATAAAGATGAACAAGGAATTTCTATTGACGTAAAATTGTATTCTGGCATAATTGGAAGTCTCCTATATCTCTCTGCTAGTAGGCTGACATTATGTTTAGTGTGTGTATGTGTGTTAGGTTTTAGGCTGCCCTTAAGGAATCTCATCTAAAAGCTGCTAAACGAATCCTTAGGTATCTAGTTGGGACTATAGAGTTAGGCTTGTGGTACCCTAAGCATACTACTTTTGAGATTGTTAGTTATACTGATGCTAACTTTGGCGGTATTAAAGTTGATAGAATAAGTACCAGCGGCACTTGTCACTATTTGGGACAATCTCTTGTTTCTTGGTTCTCCAAGAAATAAAACTCAGTTGCCTTATCCATTGCCAAAACTGAATATATTGCGGCTGGAAGTTGTTGTGCCAAAACTCTTTATATGAAACAACAACTTATAGATTTTGGATTGCATTATGATACAATACCGATTAAATGTGATAATACTAGTGCAATCAACATCTCTAAAAATCCTATCTCACATTCACGAACTAAACACATTGAGATCAGACATCATTTTCTTCGTGATCATGTGCAAAAAGGAGATGTGGCTATTGAGTTTGTATGCACTAATGAACAATGGGTGGACATTTTCACTAAACCACTTCCCGAAGATAGGTTCATACAAATAAGACATGAGTTAGGTCTAATGCACAGTAGAGAGGCTTCTTAGATATATCATAGTTTGCATAAATTAAGGGGGAGCTCTCTAATAAAATTTACAAGTCTTAGCAACTAATGTTATTGCTGACATGGCTATAACTTAGTGAATGAATTTTGTGCATAATTCTTATGACTATTCCATTATGCCATTGTGTTGGCCTAACTAGGCTTTTCAATCAATTTTGGGGATAACAAACAAAGGATATTTTAACTTGGAATGTTTGAGTTTTGGTGTTTCAGGAAAACAAGGATCACCGTTGACCATCAAGTTAGATAAACTAACAAGAGATCCAAAAAGAAGCTCAACGCATCACAATACTAATCAAAGCGTGGGAAGCCAAAATTAGCTCAAGCAAACATCCAAGGGATTTCAAAGCAAAAAGAAAGTGCATGATCTCAAGCTTAGCAAATAAGGTTTTAGGAAAACCAATGTACGTACTTCAAAGTCTAAATATCTATTTAAATATCTTTTGAAGCATTTTAGGGGAATTATCTAGACTTAGAGACTTACTTTAAAAACCCCGAAAAAAGTTTTATAAAAGGTTAAAGAAAGAAAGCAAATCATATTTTGCATAGGGATTAAAAATTTAGAAAACAAGAACATCAAAAGACTGAAAATATTCCTAGAAGTCTAAAGTGGCAACTTTAGATGACTGAACTCCAAGTTCAGTTGTCTAAAGAATTACTTCAGACATCTGAAGAATAAGCTCAGGCGTCTGAAGAATTGTTAGAGAAAAACTATAACTTCCAGAAGCACTTCGGTCATCTGAACTTAACTTTTTGGTCGTCTGAACGCGACACTTCGGTCGTCTGATCTTGACTTCAATCATCTGACCTTGTATCCAGTTCACTTTATTTAAAGGATCAGGAACTTCAGATGACTGAACTCGAGTGTTCAGTCGTCTGAACACTGTTAACGGGTAGAAAATTTCAAAACTTTATTTTTAAAATTTGAGTTCCTTGGGCTCCGATGTTTCTAAAAGATTGGGAAATACAATAAGGAAACTTGTTTGAATGCCTATAAATACATGGTTTTCCAATTCAAAACACAACCAAGTATTGAAAAATCTACCTTAAGCTCTTTTGCTCTCAAAGTCTCAACTTGTTCATCCTTTGCAAACTGAAAGTGCTGGTCTTCTAAGATCATTTATCATCAATCCCTGAGTTCTACTTGATGATTTCTCATCTGGAGAAAAGGAAGTTTGCTGAAATCTATTCTTAAGCTTCAAAAGTGTATTTCATTCTTGATATTTACTTTTTGAAGTACATAGATTTGAATTGTGTACTAATTTGCTCTTTGTGTGAGCACTCTTTGTACACAATCCTCTTATTGTTTCTCTTGTAGTTTTTGGACGATTCCAGGTTGTTGGACCGTTGACCAAGTGAGAGTACATCGTTTGGAGAAGGTGGGCTCCAGCCTTAACAAAGGAGTATTGTAATCAGTGTTCTTCCGCCCGGTAAAGGAACTGTGATAGTGGAACCCTTTGGTAATTTTCCAAGGGCGAGGACGTAGGCTGTGTTGAAGTCAAACCTCGTAAAATATTTGTGTCCCTCTCTCTCTTCCTTATTCATTGTTTTTCTGCACAATATATCTTTGTGTATACTAAAGTGCAAATTGCAAGGCTTGAGATTAAAATCAAAGGAAGACTCTTGATATTTAGAAAGCAGGTTTTGATTAACCGTTTGCGAAAACCCAAAAGGAAGTACGCTAGTTAATTTTCAAAAATCTTATTCAAGAGAAGCACAAGCAAAGGTTTCATCCAAAGAAGGTTGCAAACATTTACACGGCAGCTAATGAAAGGCTTAACAAACTTGCATGATTATTTGAATGCTTTGGTAAATTGGTTTGTGTGTTTAAATTTCAGTATCTTGTGGTGTGTGGGATTTTGGTTGCGGTTATTAGTTTATTGATTTATTTTTCTCATTGTTGTATTAAAACAAGTAAACTTTCAAAAAAGGTCAAAATATTAAAATAATCCAATCCCCCCCCCCCCACCCCTCTTAGGACAACTATCCTAATTTCAATTGGTATCAGAGCCTAGTTATAGTAATTCCTAACAAGAAACTATAAAAAATCAAATGACAAATGTAGGAGTATCACCCTTCGGTGAAGGCCAATCCTCAACCCATCCACCAATATTTTGTGGATACAACTATACCTTTTGGAAAAAGAGAATGCAAATATATCTCCAACACATGGATTGGAAAACATGGGAAGTAGTTATGGATGGAAACCTCATACCCACTAAGATAGTTGATGGAAAATAGATTCCAAAAGAGAAAAAGGATATGACTGATTTCGATTATAAAATGCTTCAAATTATTTCAAGCGCTATAAATGCTTTATACTATCCTTTAGATGCTAACGAATTTAATAGGGTCATGGCCTGCAAAACGGCTAAGGAGATTTGGGACAAACTAGAAGTAACATATGAAGGAACAATTGATGTTAAAGACAATAGGATAAACTTGTTAACAAGCGAATATGAAGCATTTAAGATGAATTCAGATGAAACAATATCAAGTATGTACACCAGATTTACCCACATAATAAATTCCTTAAGTGCCCTAGGAAAAACTTATACTACCTACAAAATAATTAGAAAAATTCTAAAAGGCCCTCCCTCCATATGGGAACCAAAGGCTACAGCTATCACAAAAGGTAGAAACCTTAAGACCACCTCTTTAGATGAACTCATAGGTTCACTTCTTACCTATGAAATGGCTTTAAAAGAAAGGAATCCTAAACCAAAGCATAAAAGATCCATTGCACTAAAAGCGTCTAGCCACAGCTCAAGTGAAGAGGAAAGTGAAACAAGTGACTTAGATCAAGATGAATTAGCATTCATCACTAAGAGACTAAGTAAGTTTTGTAGAAGGAATTAAAGATTTCCTAGAAAGTTTAATAAAAGGAAACCTGAAAAAGGAGAGACAAGTAGAAAATAAAATAAAAGTAAGAATGAACCTCCAATATGATATCACTATAAGAAACCAGGGCATATCAAACCAGACTGCCCGTTGCTCAAGAAAGACAAGAAGAAAAAGAAGGAAGCTATGAAGGCCACTTGGGATGACTCAAGCTCCAGCGAGACGGAAAATGAATCAAGTGGACAAGAGATGGCAAATATATGCTTCATAGCGAATGATGAAGAGGTAAATTCCTACTACTCTTCAACTGAACCATACAATGAGTCTTGTGATGAGTCATGTGATAGTATGCCTTCTTACAAGGAATTACAAGCTGAGTTGTTTTCTCTACATAAAAGATTCATAAAAATTTCCAAGAGAAATATAACCTTGAAAGATCAATATAAAGAACTATTGAAGCAATTTGAATTATTCAAAACCTTTGAAAAAGAAAAAGACTTTTGTATTAAGAAGTTAGAAGAAGAAGCAAATAAAGTAACTCAAGAATTAGGCAAAACTCATGAAGATAATTTGAATAAGAAGGATTTAGAAGTAAATGAACTTAAGAAATTAGTAGTGGATAAGGAGAAAATTATATATAATTTTACCAAAGGTAAAGAAAATTTTGAAAAAATGATTGGATAGCAAAGGCTACATGGAAATAAAGAAGGGATAGGTTATAATAGTAAAACAAATAAAAAGAATAAGAAATTATACATGGGATACTTTGTCAAGGAAGCCAAGCACTATGCTAGCACTTCCTCAAACAACAAACATGAACACGCCACTTGCTATATGTGCAAAACTAAAGGTCATGTAATGTTCAACTGCCCATTAAAATGAAAATATGTTAAAATTTAAGGAGAATGGAGAGTCAATAATGGAACTAAAAAAATTTCAAAGAAAAATAAGAGAATTTGGGTTCCAAAGACTAACACAATGAATCCTTCATTGTTGGTTTGCTTTAGGACAACACCTTCAACGGATAAGTGGTACCTTGACAGCGGGTGTTCAAGGCACATGACCGGTGATAAGACCAAGTTTACCACACTAAGACAAAAGGATGGAGGATACGTCACCTTCGGCAACAATGCCAAAGGTAAAATTATTGGCATTGCAGAAATAGGTAAAGAACCTTCTCTCACTATTGACAATGTATTATTAGTAGAAGGATTGAAACACAACTTTTTAAGCATTAACCAATTAAGTGACAAAGGGTTTGAAATAGCCTTTAAGAAAGAAAAAATGCATTATCCAAAATCTTAAGAACAATGAAACCTTATTTATAACTCATAGGATAAATAATGTTTATTGTATAAATCTTGAGAACTTAGTAAATCAGAACATAACTTGTTTGGCAGCAATGAATGAAATAAGTTGGTTATGGCATAGGAAACTAGGACATGCTAGCATGGACCTATTATCCAAATTATAAAAAAAAAAAAAAAATCTTGTAAAAGGATTACCAAATACCAAATTCATAAAAGACAAGATGTGTGATGCATGCCAAAAGGGAAAGCAAGTCAAAACAAGCTTCAAAAAGAAAAAGTATATATCTACTAAAAGACCCCTAGAATTATTACATCTAGACTTATTTGGTCCAACTAGAACCTTAAGCCTAGGAGATAAATAGTATGCTATTGCAATAGTCGGTGATTATTCAAGATTTACTTGGGTATTATTCTTAGCAAATAAAATGAAGCCTGTGACATGCTAATCACCTTATGCAAGAAATTACAAAATGAAAAGGACTATAATGTAACAAGATTTAGAAGTGATCAAGGTAGGGAGTTTAAAAACAAAGAGATTGACAAATTCTATAACGAACGTGGAATAAATCATAATTTTTCAACACCTAGGACTCCACAACAAAATGGAGTTGTAAGAACTCGAACTGTGATAATGGGCTTATATATATAAGAGAGGGACATTTTTGTAAAAGACCAGATTCGTCGACAAATTCAGTGAAAGATTCGTCGACGAAGGCACCATTTCGTCGACGAAAGTGAGCCGGGTCAAAGGGCTATAAAAGGAAATTTCTATTACTTCTTCCCTACTCTTCTTCTCTCTATATTTCTTCGCTGATCATTGATGGAATCGAAAAATGGAAGTTACCATGAGGATCGTGGAAGGATTCTCTACAACTTCTATGGATTAGAATCTCATTTTTGAGGTTTTCGAGTTTTGGCAAAAAATTGAGATAAGGCTCAATTTTCATTTCTGATCTGGTAGTCTTGTAGGTAACTGTCTCATGAACATATTCTGTACCGTGATTTGTAGGTTTTGGAACTCAGTTCGCTGTTTAAGAGCCTTGGAGTTCGGAATTTGGTATTCAGGGAAAAGGTAAGGGGAAACAATGTTATATTGGTTATTTTTGAAATCGGACTCAATGGAACTGTGGTCCACGGTCCTGTGTATGTTTTGACTACTCATTTAGGGGGATCTAACAGGGAAAACTATGGGTTTTTCATTATTGCACTTTTGGGAAAAAGGGGGCGACGGGCTGAATTCAGGGTTTTGTTGAAAATTGAGTATATGTGTGATTTATACTATGATATTGGGATGGTCGTACCTTGACTTTGTTTAAACTGTATTTTTTTGAAAAACCATGATTTAGATTACCAAATGAGTGTGGTTTCTTAGGTTATATGAGCATGTATGCGTGTGTGATATGCGGAATTACTGATAGGAACGCGATTCCAAAATGATTCTAAGTACTGAGAGTGTCCAACTCTATATCCGAGGGTGTGTGTTTATTGCCTGCCACGTAGGTAAGAGTGTCCGGCTCTATATCTAAGGGTGTGAGCCTATTCCAGCAGATCAGGCCAAAGGATGTGGATCCACCAGTTAGTGCCGGTACGATGCCATGGGAGTCGAGGACTAGCCATGTGCCGGTGGCGCGGTGCTTCGCGGGTTTGCTACAGGCCAACTCCGGAATGCTGGACCGGCTTTGGGCCAATGAGTGTGATGACACTGTGTATTACTGATCATGTGTGTGTATTGTGACGGGGCTGCGTATAAATGGTCATCGTATGCGTGCGTGTATGCACTGTGTGAATTAGTGCTAGATTGCATTCAACTTTGTGTATGTTGTATCATGATAACACTCAAATACCACACACCGATATAAACTGCGTTCTTCCTTACTGAGATGTGTCTCACCCCTGCTGTATGTACATTTTTACAGGTCCTTCGAGTAATCGGAACTAGCGTCCTGGTGTAGGGAGTGTAGTGGACGGTGTACTGCATTAGTGCTTGGATAAGTGCTAGGACTGTAGTTTGTTAGGTTGCCATTTTGAGTTGTATTTGGGCACCCAATTTGTACATTTTTTTAGAGTCATGTTCTGCTCTTGTATAGACTCTGGTATGGTACTGCATATGTTGAAATAGAATGACTTTTTTCGCTACGTATATGATTGTGGTTGGATGTGTTTAGGGTGCCTAGGAACCCCACGGGGTCGGACCCTCATCCATTGTACTGTATCTGTGATGATTTGTATGATACAGGGACAAGTTAGGTTACATTCTCACCCCTAGGTCCCATATCGGGTTCGGGGCGTGACAGGAGTTGTAGAAAGAAAAAGTAGAACCCTACAAGAAATGGCAAGAACAATGATAAACAAAAATAACCTACCTAAATACTTTTGGGCAGAAGCTATGAATACAACTTGTTATATTGTAAATAGGGTATCTATAAGATCAAGTATAGACAAAACACCGTATAAACTATGGAAAGGTAGAAAACCTAATATCTCCTACTTTCATGTATTCGGATGCAAATGTTTTATTCTTAACACTAAAGATGATTTAGGAAAGTTTGATGCAAAATCTAATGAAGGAATCTTCTTAGGCTACTTTACAAATAGCAAAGCTTATAGAGTTTATAATAGAAGAACTCTTACTATTATTGAATCAATACACATAACGTTTGATGAATCAAATAATTATGACAATAAAGTTAAGATTGATGAAAAATAAGTTATTCCATAAAAAGAAGAAGATCTTGAAATAAAAGAAGAAAACAATGATGAAGCTTCAAATGAAAACATAATAGAAAATCTAGAATTACCTAAAGAATGGAAATATGCTAAAAGTCACCCAAAAGAACAAATTCTTGGTGAAACATCAAAAAGAATAACCACTAGAGCCTTATTGAAAAACATTTGCAACCATTATGCTTTTTTGTCTCAAGATGAACCCAAGAACATTGAAGAAGCCTTAAAAGATGATTCTTGGATTATAGTTATGTAGGAGGAACTAAATCAATTTGAAAGGAGTCAAGTGTGGGAACTTATACCTAAACCCAAAGATAAATCAATCATAGGAACTAAATGGGTGTTTAGAAATAAAAAGGATGAAAATGGGGTAGTTATAAGAAATAAAGTTAGGCTAGTAGCACAAGGTTATAATCAAGAAGAAGGTATTGATTACGATGAAACCTTTGCTCCCATAGGTAGAATGGAAGCAATTAGGATGCTCCTAACTTATGCAACCCATAAGTATTTTAAGTTATACCAAATGGATGTGAAGAGTGCATTCTTAAATGGATATATAAATGAGGAAGTGTATGTTAAACAACCTCCAGGTTTTGAAAATTCAAAAAATCCAAATCATGCATTTAAGTTTACAAAAGGTTTGTATGGTTTGAAACAAGCTCCTAGAGCTTGGTATAAGAGGCTAAGTAAATTTTTGCTCAAAAATGAATTTTCAAAAGGAATGGTAGATAACACTCTATTTATCAAAACCAAAAACAAAGAAATGCTTATTGTTCAAATATATGTGAATGATATTATATTCGGAGCTACAAATGAGGAACTATGCAAAGACTTTGCCACATGTATGCAAAAAAGAATTTGAAATGAGTATGATGGGAGAGTTAAATTATTTTCTAAGATTACAAATTAAAAAAGCAAAAGACGGGACATTTATAAATCAAACTAAATATATTAAAGATATGCTTAAAAAGTTTGATATAGAACAAAGTAAACTCATAGGAACCCCTATGAGTACATCAACAAGCCTTGATAGAGATGAGAAAGGAAAACAAGTAGACATAAATAATTCATAGTTTACTATATCTAACTGCTAGTAGACCCAATATTATGTTTAGTGTATGTATGTGTGCTAGGTTTCAATCAGCACCTAAGGAATCACATCTAATAATCGTTAAGAGGATACTTAGATACTTGCTAGGAACACTTGAACTAGGTCTATGGTATCCAAAGGATATTGGTTTTGATATGATAAGCTATTTCGATACTGATTATGTCGGATGTAAGATTGATAGAAAGAGTACTAGTGGCACATGTCACTTCCTAGGACAATCTTTAGTATCTTGGTTCTCAAAGAAAAAAAACTCCATGGCCTTGTCAACAGCCGAAGCTAAATATGTACCAGCCGGAAGTTGTTGTGCACAAATTCTATACATGAAACAACAATTAAAAGACTTTAATCTAGATTATAAGACAATACCAATAAAGTGTGATAACACTAGTGTTATAAATATATTTAAAAATCCAATTTCACACTCAAGAACCAAACATATAAATATAAGGCATCATTTCTTGAGAGATCATGTCCAAAAAAAAGGATATAATTCTTGAATTCATTAATACAAGTGACCAATGGGTAGACATTTTTACAAAACCCCTAAGTGAAGAAAGATTGATACACATTAGAAGAGAACTTGGATTAATTCGTAGTAGAGAAGTGTGTTAGAAAAGAAATTTCAAAATCTTTCTAATCTTCGGTCGTCTGAACTAAAAACTTCAGACGACTTAACACTGTAGTAAACATGTTCAGATGACTAAACCTAGAACTTCAGATGACTGGGAGGCTACTAACTCTTCAAATTCCAGAACTAAAAATCTTCAGACAACTGAAGATAATCCTCAGTCATCTAAAGTCATGAGATTTAAATATAAAAACCATCCTTAAAACCCTAATTTCAGCCTTTTGAAGTTTGTTGTTCTACTCGTCCAAACCTATCTCTCTCTCTTCCTCTTCACCCTCACCCAAAAATCTCTTAATCTGAAGCTTGATTCTCTCTTCTGAGGTCCATTCAAAAAAACCTAGGGTTTTTGTAATCAGGCTTCTTCATCGAATATGCCACATATTAAGCAAATAGCCAATCGTGGCTCTTCGTCTGGCAGGGATAAGCCAAATCTTGATAAATCGATGGTTGCACCTCGAGCCAAGCTTTGTTACCGTACTTCCACCGACACCATAGATCCTATTCTTGGAAAGGTATTGGATATCTCATTCCTAAAAAGTGAATTTCCATAAATCTTTCCTTTATTCATAAATATAGGGTGGTTTGATTTTGTTACCCAGCAACCAAAAGGAATTTACCCTCATCTTATTAAATTCTTTTATGCCAATATGACTTATGAAAATGGCATTTTCTCTTATGAAGTAAAAGGGAAGAAAATCTTTCTAAATTCTAAAATTTTATCTCCCATTTTCAAAATTACTCTAGGTGTATTTGATTGTCCTATGTTTGCTCAATCCTGGATTTTAGAACAAGAGTTTACCCCTGAAACTTTCCTCCCATTAATCATGGAAAGCGAACCAATTTATTTCGGGCATCGTCCTTTGTACAAGAAACTTAGTTTGAAAACTCAAATTTTACATAAAATCGTTGCCACTAACATCCTACCTAAACAAGGTTCATTTGATCACCTTTCGTATATTGAATGCTTCATTCTTTGGTGTCTACTCAAAGGGAAGAAACTAGATTTGGCTAGTTTAATTATCAAATGGATGTGGGCCAAACTAGAGTCCTCCCAAGTTGTTCTTTTTTATGGAGGTGTCCTCACTCTTCTTTTCTCTCACCTTCTTGTCTCCACTAGCTCTGAATTCTTCATAAAGAGAACTCGTTATGATTTTTTAATGTGACCTCTCTAAAGCAAATGGTTTATGACAAAGGAAGTTCAGGTTGGTACTTGAAATCAAGCAGAACTTCGCATGCTCCAACAATTGCCACCTCAACCTCAGCCTCAGCAGCAACACTTGCTTCTCCCACTCATGATTTGAGATCCTCCCACGCTGCACCTTCATGGCTTTTATCATTTCAAAAGGACTTCTCTAGTTTCTCATATGAAGTGCGCACTGGGCTTAGTAGCATTAACGAAAAAATTACATCCCTTGATCAGTGCATCACTAGAAATTGAGAAGTATCAGGCTAGCTCTTCTCGAGGAGGTGATCCCATGGATATCAGCTCAGACCCTCGAAGTGAAGATGATAGTTCTAATAATGAAGCAGGTTCTGACGAAGAAGAGGGAGAACAAGAAGAAGAAGAAGAAGAAGAAGAAGAAGGAATTGAGGAGGAAGGAAGCTAAGAAGAAGAAGAAGTAGGAGGTACTGAAGAAGAGGAAGAAAGATAGGATGAAGAAGAAGATCATTAGGCAACATCTAGTGTCGAAAACTTGCCAAAATTGCTTTTTAAATGTAAGCTAGCATCTAATTTGCATCTAGCTCAAAAGTTAAACTGTGTTTGTACTTTAACTCTTTTTGTTGCAACATCTCTTGATGAAAATTTATGGTTGTCACACCTCGTTATGTAAACACTTCCTTGCTGGTTGTAAAAATAACTTTCCTATTACGTATTACTTGTTCTTTTTGAATAATGACAATGGGGGAGAAAAGTTATTAGCAACAAAGACAAAATGCAAATAATATATGGACATGTCAAAAGTAATGAAATATGAGAAATGAAATTAACAAAGAATACATGGACATGTGAATTCGCAAAGACTTATATGGACTTATGAACTTGCAAAGACTTATATTGACATGCTTGGATAATATGCCATGTTTCCTTATTTATTTATTTTTATCAAATGTTTATAGTAAGGGGAGTATTTTTCAAAGAAACCTTTATCTTCACTTCTTATTTGTCATCATCAAAAAGGGGGAGATTGTTGGCCTAACTAGGCTTTTCAATCAGTTTTGGTGATAACAAACAAAGGACATTTTAACTTGGAATGTTTGAGTTTTGGTGTTTTAGGAAAATAAGGATCATTGTGGACCATCAAGTTAGATATACTAACAAGTGATCCAAAAATAAGCTCAACACAACACAATACTGATCAAAGCATGGGAAGCCAAAACTAGCTCAAGCAAACATCCAAGGGATTTCAAAGCGAAAAGAAAGTGGATGGTCTCAAGCTTAGAAAATAAGGTTTTAGGAAAACCAATGTAAGTACTTCAAAGTCTAAATATCTATTGAAATATCTTTTGAAGCTTTTTAGGAGAATTATCTAGACTTAGAGACTTATTTTAAAAACCCTGGAAAAAGTTTTATAAAAGGATAAAGAAAGAAAGCAAATCATATTTTGCATAAGGATTAAAAATTCAGAAAACCAGAACATCAAAATACTGAAAATATTCTTTGAAGTGTGAAGTGGCAACTTCTGATGACTGAACTCCAAGTTCAGTTGACTGAAGAATTACTTCAAACGTTTGAAGAATAAGCTTAGGCGTCTGAAGAAATGTTTGAGAAAAATTGTAACTTGCAGAAGCACTTCGGTCATCTGAACTTAACTTTTTGGTCATATGAACGCGACACTTCGGTCGTCTGACCTTGAATTCAGTCATCTGACCCTATATCCAGTTCACTTTATTTAAAGTATCAGGAACTTCAGATGACTGAACTCGAGTGTTCAGTCATCTGAACACTATTAACAGGCGGAAAATTTCAGAACTTTATTTTTTAAATTTGAGTTGCTTGGGCTCTAATGTTTCTAAGAACTTGGGAAATACAACAAGGAAACTTGAGCAATAAGGAAACTTGTTTGAATTCCTATAAATACATGGTTTTCCAATTCAAAACACAACCAAGTATTGAAAAATCTACCTTAAGCTCTCTTGCTCTCAGAGTCTCAACTTGCTCATCCTTTGCAAACTGAAAGTGCTGGTCTTCTGAGATCATTTATCATCAATCCCTAAGTTCTACTTGATGATTTCTCATCTAGAGAAAATGAAGTTTGGTGAAGTCTATTCTTAAGCTTCAAAAGTGTATTTCATTCTTGATATTTACTTTTTGAAGTACAGAGATTTGAATTGTACTAATTTGCTCTTTGTGTGAGCACCCTTTGTACACAATCCTCTTATTGTTTCTCCTGTAGTTTTTGGACGATTCCAGGTTGTTGGATCGTTGACCAAGCGAGAGTACATTGTTTGGAGAAGGTGGGCTCTAGCCTTAAGAAAGGAGTGTTGTAATCGGTGTTGTTCCGCACGATAAAGGAACTGTGATAGTGGAACCCTTTGGTAATTTGCCAAGGACAAGGACGTAGGCTGTGTTGAAGCCAAACCTCATAAAATCTTTGTGTCTCTCTCTCTCTTCCTTATTCATTGTTTTTCTACACAATATATTTTTGTGTATACTAAAGTGCAGATTGCAGGGCTTGAGATTAAAATCAAAGGAAGACTCTTGATATTTAGAAAGTACGTTTTGATTAACCGTTTGAGGAAACCCAAAAGGGAGTACGTTGGTTAATTTTCGAAAATCTTAATCAAGAGAAGCACAAACAAAGGTGTCAAACAAAAAAGGTTGCAAACATTTACGTGGCAGCTAATAAAAGGCTTAACAAACTTGTATGATTGTTTTAATACTTTGGTAAATTGATTTGTGTGTTTAAATTTTAGTATCTTGTCGTGTGTGGGTTTTTCGTCATGGTTATTAGTTGATTGATTTATTTTTTTCATTGTTGTATTAAAACAAGTAAACTTTCAGAAAAGGTCAAAATATTAAAATAAACCAATTCACGCCGCCCTCTTGGAACAGCTATACTAATTTCACATTGGACTTTATATTTTTTTTTGCATGATAATATTGAGCTTTGTGTTTTACTGCTTGATCATACTAGAACTGTTTGAGTAGTTGTGGATAAACTGCTAGGAAATTATAAACTCAAATAGGATATTATTTATATAGGATCTGTTTTGGAAAGTCCCATTTTCAAACGGCACTCTGCTGAAAATTTTCTAAATCTTTCCAAAACTTTTAATGTATAAATATTCTACTTACCCATTGCATAGCACTCTTATCTCTTATGGTCCTTTTTGCTGTTGCCAAAAGGAGAGATGTAGGGGCAAAATTTGGGTTAAATACACGATGCACATTGTTAGGGGGAGCCTCTTAAGGCTATACCCATTTTTTGCACGGTGTATTTGTCATCATCAAAAAGGGGGAGAATGTTGACCTTATAAGTTGTACTTGGTTTCGATAATGAAAAATACTCAGTTATTTGATAATTGTTAAGTGTTTGTGCAGGTTTAAATAAACATCCCAAGGAAGGACATTTGAAACAATTAGAAGACCCTGAAGACCTCTTATATTTGTAATTATAAATTCAATATTTGTAATATGGGTCTAAAATAGTAACTTAGGATGTGGTCTTTATTTACCTAACCTGAACATCAAGCATATTGGATATATGGTAAGCTCAATAAAGCCATAGTAAGACTCTAGGTCCCAACACTCACACACATAGCATATAATATATAGGAGTGGTGAAATTGTGCTTGAATTGATCATTTCCAAACAACTTGAGAGAGCTCGGGTGACCGACCCTATGGAGTTCAAAACTCCTCGAGCGCCTGACTATTGACAAGTCAATAGGTTAACCAGGCTCTCGGGTGACCGATCCATAAATGCACACATCATCCACAAGCGTCTGAACCCCTCGAAAGGGATAGTTTACCAACTCGGGCGACCGATCATTTTAGTTCAAAAAGACCCCAGGGCGACTGAACACTTGAGTTCAGGCCATCAACTAAAGGATTGGGCACCCAAAGTCACGAACAAAGGCTACTGACTTTTATTTGAGTTGCTGAAGCATAGTAGGAGCGACTGAACTACTTTGAATGCCTTTTATTACTGAGTCTGGTCGAGCAACCGAACCTAGGTTCAGCCACCCGAACCTCAGCCGATTGAAATTATTTTAATCACGGTAAAACAGGGTTAATTCATATTAAATGCATTTTAATCATTAGGGACTTTTTTAATTATTCCCTTCATGTCCCAACCGATTATATTTTTACCCCTGGCTATAAATATGAGTTCATTTGCAAGATTAGCATAAGATTAGCGAATAGATTAGCCAAAATATCCTCTCTTTTAAAGATACATCTTTTGGCCAAATACTCTCAAATCTCCGTTCATTTGATATCTACTGAAATTGTGTGAACATTTCTAGAGTGCTTAAGATTGTTATAGCTTGCTAGAAACTCCCATTTGAGTGATTGATTGTTATATTTCTTTAAGAGAGTTTTAGCTTAGGTTTATCCCACAGATTTGCTCATTATAAATCTTGTGTGGGGATAAACCAAGTAAGCTTAGGATATTTGCATATTTGTTGCAAGTGTCCAATAGCTTGATTTTTGGTGTACAAAGATTTCTCAAACAAGCAACTATTTTCAAACTAGTGTTGTGCATCTTTCATTGAGGAAAACTCTTTTTGAACTAGTTTGATTATCTGATTCGTATACTTGGAATATTGATGTGCTATTGAAATACTTTGTTTTTTATTCCAAGATATTGCTTGTGTTGAACAATCTTGAGCATCATACTGATTATATTGTGTTGAGTATAGATTGCACAAAACTCGCATCACTGAGCTTACACTATATCCATGTTATTGATGTGTATGTGAATGTGTGTATTTGGGTACATATCAGATTTACGTGAAAGTACTATTTCTATACCATCTGTTTGAGAGAATACTGTTGTATTTCCAAGCGTGGCCTAAAGGGGCAGTAATCCAGCCCGGTAAAGATTGGTTATAAAGGTTGAGGTCAGCCTTGTGTTAATTGACTTGGTTTGTATAGGTGTCGCTCCACCCGCTTAAGTGAGCAATTATAGTGGTAATCCTTGTGCTTTTTAGCAATGGCGAGGACGTAGGCAATTCACAAAACCTCGATAACATTTCTACATGTCACTTTTACTTTACAACTTTGTGGTGCTTGTGTTGTTAATTAGATTGCTTTATTTGATTACTGGTACATATTACAACTAATTTACATTACTTGCACTAGATTGACCATAGGGTTGTGAAAATACTGTTGTTAGAATATTGACCTTGGGCTTAAATTTTAAAAGTACCAATTCACCCCCCCCCCCCCTCTTGGGATCACGGTAAAGCTTTCAGCAACACATTTCCCTTCCTAGTTTGCATAATAACCAAATAGTTATGTACATGTAAAATCGAAACTACTATATATTTTGATGACATGTACATATGTTTTTTGTGTCTTGGGATGAACTTAGTTCATGGACACCATTTGGTCCAAATCTTTGGGTCATGTACTCTCACTCGGGACCTAAATGGTAAAACATCATTCTTATAATTAAATGTCTCATATATTGATGATGGTCCATTGACTAGGGAAAATTGCATAACTTAGGGGGAATTTTCATTTCACACACACTCATTGTGAATTTTGAGTTCTGTCATCTTTTTGAACCTCTATTGCATTACCTTTGAGTATAGTCTCGAGGGGCTATCGCATTTCAAATTGAAATGCAATACGTTATGCTATGTGCTAAATTTCTAATATTTGTTGCATACTGAAATCCTTAGAAATTATGAAAAATGAGTAATGTTCTTAAATTACTATCATCCTTGATCTTAATGCAAGTATGTATGCATGCAAATATATAGCAGGAGTTTAAGCCCCACTTTTAAGAAAAATGAACTTAATGCATATAATCTCTTATATGTTAAGTAATATTAAGAAGGATGAACACGTGATGGATGTGCTTGAATAAAATTCATCCTTGAATGTAAATGGACTTATGTGTGCAGATTATACAGGGAAGTTTAAGCCCCATCCTTGAGACAAGGATTTTAATCACCTACCCCGTGGACTCACATCCTCTATTGTTTCTACTTTTTTATTCTGAAGCTTTTCTAAGTGCCTTGAATATCATATCTTGTCTTTATTGAATCATCTTTGATATGGATCGTTGCTGGTATGCACGAACATTACACATAACTTAACGTTTGCCTTTTTTGGTGCATGTTTTATCCATAGTATCTAAGCACATATTGAAATTGATAAAGGGAGCATCTGAACATAAAATTCTATCTTGTGTTGCTCACCAACATTTTAAGGCTTAGATTTTTTTTTTTTTTTGAAATTTCTGTGGCATGTGCTTAGTCATAATGATCTTATTAAAATTTTAATTCAAAATATATTACTTAGCCACAGTGTCTTAGGTTTGGCCGTATGGTCCTTGTCTAAAATGTCTTGATATCTTCAAGATGTTGGAATTGGTGTGATCCCAAGAGGGGGGTGAATTGGGTTTTAAAACATTTTGGCTAAATTAAGCATTTCGCCGATTCACTACAAATCATATCTCATTCAATATACATACGTGTATGTAAAATTATAAATGATAAATGAAGACATATACGTGTGCAGTATATCTTATTTAAATCAAATGTGTGTATACAAATAATTATGACATCAAATAAACATTCATACACATGCTGAAATTAAAGTGCGGGAATTTAAATAAGATAAAGAGAGAGTGACACATAGATTTGTTATCGAGGTTCAGCCAAACCAGCCTACGTCCTCGCCTTGGGCGTACCCCCCAAAGATTCCACTAAATCTGCTCACTTAAATAGTCAGAGCAGAAGCCATTTACATCCTCTCCTTACGAGGCGAGGAAAACCCCAGTTCAATTTCGAGGTTGAACCAAACCGGTCTGACATATGGGGCTGAGACTCCCCAGTTCAATTTCTGGGCTGAACCAAATCGGTCTCATTTACGGAGCTGAGACTCCCCAGTTCAATTACGGGCTGAACCTAACCAATACATGGAAAACATTTTTTTTACATATTAAAATTCTTCTAAATACAAGCAGAGATGTACAACGTTTAAGCTCATAAAATATGCACTCTCTAAAGATATGAAATAATGCTTAGTAGAGAAATGGTGCTTTTCTAAATAATATTTTCGAAATCTTTGAACAAAAATATATATAATGAATATTTCAAAGATTTAACCTAAAATGAATATTTCTCCCAAAAATATTTTTCAATGAAATAATCGAAGAAAACTTCAAGCTTACTCTCAAAAATTGTTTTTGAGAAATCAAAGTGTATGTGAGAGTAAGTGATTTAAAAATAAATGCCCAAGAAAACTAAGCTCTCTTTTAAAATAAATTTTGAAATGAATAAAAGGAAAGAGAGTTATGGAGAGTTAAAGATTTTCCCCAAGAAATAGTTTTTGCAATAAAAATTAAGTTGGGGAAACTTTGATTAAGTGAAAAATTAGAGAGAAAATATTTGTTAATCAAATTGTTAATCTTGGCTTATGAAAGGGTATATATAGAGTTTGGGAATTTTTTGACTGTTGGGGATACACTGGGTATTATTAGAAAAGCTTAATTAAATTTTAAACTTGTTTTAGCATTTAAAAATACCCCAACCCTAGAGTTTCGGTTGACCCAGCTATAGGTTCAATCAGCCGAACACTCAAAAAACAAAAGGCGCATTTTAAACAATCGGGTGCCTGAAAATATGTTCGGTTGGTTGAACTAGATGATTTTCAAAATATCCAAAATTCGATCACTCGGACTCAAGTTTGGTCTACCGAACTTGCATGTTTGGTCGCCCGATGTCAAAATGACAGTGGAGTTCAGGCCCCCAAGTTGTTGGAAAATGCCAGGGTTAAGTATTCGGTCGACTGAGAAAGTTACATTCATTTTAGTTTAGTCGCCGGAAGTCAAGTCAACATTTTGACTTTTCAACTATTTGGTCGACCGAGGCATTTTTAACATGCCTGGTTCAGTCGTCCAAACCCCTTTCAATTTTCAACTTAGGTTATATTTTACCCCTGTTATTTTCCTTAAGTGAATTGTAGGGTCCTAGGGTCTCTCTAAGGTATAGGCATTTTAATTTACCCTAAAAACCTAGCATCAGTTGACCGAAGGTCGATCGAAGTTAGCCCTAAGGTCTAATTACAGTTATGTCTGAGCACTATGACAGATCATGTAGGATGTATGCAGTTATTATAGACCAAAATAGAAAAATTAAATGCATATACAACTGAAAACATGTCTTCTTCTTCTTCTTCTTCTTCTACTCTTCCGTCTTCATGGAATATGCCAAATAATGTGTTCTTTGAGCTCCGTTTGGCTTCCATCTCAGACCTCTTATATGTATGTTAAATTAGAACCTATTCAACCACTAGAAACACACATAAGTAACTTGTGGTTTGTCATTATTAAAACCAAGGATCGGACTCAAAAAGTCAATAATCTCCCCCTTTTTGATGATGACAAATGCACTAGAGCAAAATGGGTACAGCTTGAAAAGGTTCCTCCTAAGAATATGCATAATTTAAAAATAACAATAATAGCTCAAGCATATTCATGAAAGAAGACTCCCTCTAAGAATATGCATAATGTAAAAATAACAATAATAGCTCAATCATATTCTTGAAAGAAGACACAACAAATAAAATTATGCATTTAATTTTCGTTAAGGCACATGCTCAAATATTTGTTCCCTAAAAATTTTTTCTTTCGATCATTATCATTTTACTAAAAAACATTCCCCCCCATTTGTCATCAGCAAAAGAGCTAAGCTAAGTTGAAGACATTTTGATCATTTAGAAATAGACTTAGCAAACAGAACTCCCCCTTTTTAAAAATAATTTTTATTTTGCTTATAAAAACTCTCCCTCTTTTTAGCATAAGATTTGTGCATATAAAATTCTTCTTACATTTTATTGAAAAAATATGACGATAAAGCACATGACAATATAACTAGTCAATATGAGATTTAAAAGACACATGACAAACAAGATCAAACCAAGATTATCCACAAACCATGTAAATTTAAACATATCATAAAACCTGTGAAAGATTTGAGTTCAACATACACGACATAGTTCATATGCATTTCATAAAAAATCAATGAACCAGTTATGCAATGCAACACCCTTAAAAGATTTCATGACATTAAATTTTAATATAGAGAAAGCACAAATTATGATAGGCATTTAAGCACACAAGTAAGAAATAAGGAATATTCTACATAAGTTCAATTCTTGCATATATATATATATATATATATATATATATATATATCCTCTTATGTTTTTCAATAAACACTAGGGGCGATGCTTTCTAGAAAAAAAAAAAAAAAACTTAAATTTAAAGATCAAGCATGCAATGTTTTTTTGGTTTGTCATTTAAGTACAATCCATAATATAATCAAAAAAACCAACCATATAGATCCCACAATGATTTAGAAAAATTAAACCTAGATCATATGGCAAGACCAAAGACACTGTGGCAAATTAAAAATATTTTCATTTATGATATTCAATAAAAAAAAATATAGTAATGCTCATGCCATAATGAACTAACACATATCTAAGCCAAAAATTTGGAGAGCATAACAGGATAGAATTTAGCTTAAGATGCTCCCCCTATCAATTTTGAATATGTGGTTAGATACTGTTGGCTACCTATACTAATATAGATTTTGAAAATTCATTAAAAGTCCAAATAGTATAAGTATTGATTTTAGATTTTACTTGATAAATGAATTGCACTAGTAAAATGTACTCAAACGCATATGCGCTAAATATCAAGCAACAGGTCTTGCATGGTGTCCATCCATACCATGAAAAATCCATATCAAAGAATGATTCAATAGAGACAAGAAATGATGTTCATAGTACAAAAAAAATTTCTGACTCAAAAAGTGGAAACAATAAAAAAGAAAAAATGTGAGTCCATGGGGTAGGTGATTCTAATATTTTTCTTAAGGATGGGGCTTAAACTCCCCCCGTATAATATCAAGCACACAAAAGTTCATTAACAGTCAAGGATGAATTTCAATAAAGTACATTTAACACATGTTCATCCTTCAAAACAACACTCAGCATGCAAGAGATTATAAACATTAAGCTCTTATTCATTATTTCATAAAAGTGGGGCTTAAGCTCTTCCTGTATATTTGCATGCACACATACTTGAAATAAAGTTCAAGGATGATAGTCATTAAAAAACATTCATCAAAAGCTCATCCTTTCAAAATATTTTAGCATACAGCAAATATTGAGCATTTAGCACCTAGCATGACATATCGCATTAGAATTTAAATACACCATAGCCAATCAAGGTTGTACTAAAGGGTAATGCAATAGGCGTTCAGCCCTAAGGTCTGATTACGGTCATGTCTGAGCACTAAGACATATCATGCAGGATGTATGCAGATATTACACACCAAAATAGAAAAATTAAATGCATATACAACTGAAATTGTGTCTTCTTTTTCTTCTTTTGCTCTTCCGTCTTCATGGAATATGGCAAATAATGTGTTCTTTGAAATTGAAGAAGAAGAAGAGGAAGAAGACACGTTTTCAGTTGTATATGCATTTAATTTTTCTATTTTGGTCTGTAATAACTATATACATCGTGCATAACATGTCTTAGTGCTCAAACATAACTGTAATCAGACCTTAGGGCAAATTTCGGTCGACCGACGTTGGATTTTTTAGGCTATATTAAAAAGCCTAGGTCGTAGACTGACCATAGGTCCCCATGCACATAATGAATCCTTAAAAGATTAAATATCACATTTATAATTATAGGGACAAAACTTATAAGGCCAATCAGAACATAACTTGAATTTTGAAAGAGCTTTGGGCGACCGAACTTAGAAGGTTAAAGTGGTTTGAGCGATTGAATATGTAAAGAGTCAAAAAGTTGACCGAGTCTCAGGCGACCAAACCTAATTTGAACTGATTGTCCACACTTGACCGAATGCTAAATGTAACTTTTTCCCTCGGTGACCAAATTGTCATGTTCGGCAGACTGAATCGTGAATCGGGCGACCGAACATCGAGCATTTGGAAAATCACATTGGCTCAGCCACCCGAACCTTTCCTTGGGCACCCAAACTTGAAGAAAAAACTTTTCCATCTATGTTTGTTCGAAGGACCGGGCGACCAAATCTCTTGGGTTGCCAAAAATTAACTGGAGTAATTTGAGTTAAATTTTAATTAAACTTTTTCAAAATCCCCGATAGGTCCCCAACGTTCATATTTTTTAGAAAAACTATAAATACCTCTTTCATTTGTTTAATTAGAAACTTTGATTAGCCAACTTTTCTTTCTAATTTTATCCTAATCAAAGTTTCCCCAAAACACGTTTTTATTACAAAACCCTTTTCTCGGGGCAAATCTTTTACTCTCTAAAACTTTCTTTCATTTATTTGTAAATCATTTTTATGGGAGTGTAATTCTTATAGGCATTTTGTTTTTCATTCAAGGCATTAACTCTCTCATTTCCTTTTCACTTTGAAAATCATTTTGGGAGTTTGCTTTGATATTTCTCCATATATTTCCATGGTAAATATTTTGTTGGAGAAATACATTCTTGCTTTGATTTGCACATTGAATATCAAATGTTTGTATTTTTGTTTTGTGCAAGATCATTTTTAGAAAAACACCCTTACTCTACTGAGCATAACTCATATCATATTAGAGTGCATGTTATAGAGCTTTCATATTGTACATCTCAACTTAGTTGTAGAAGTATTGCCATATGTACAAAAATGTTTTTAATGTACTGGTTGGGTTCAGCCCGAAATTGAACTAGGGAGTCTCAGCCCTGTAAGTGAGACAGGTTTGGTTTAACCTAGAAATTGAGCTGGGGAGTATCAGCCCTATAAGTGAGACAAGTTGGGCTCAGCCTTATAATTGAGTTGGGGAATGTCTGCCCCGGAAAGACATTGTAAATAGTTTATGCTCCACCCGCAATTGAGCAAGGTTAGTAGAATCCTTGGGGGGTATGCCCAAAGCAGGGATGTAGGCTGGTTTGGCTGAACTTCGATAACAAATATTGTGTGTCTCTCTCTCCCTATTTCATTTAAATTTCCACACTTAAATTTCTATATGTGTATACTTATTCATTTACTATTATAATTATTTGCATGCACACACTTAAATTAAATGCGATATACTGCACACGTGTATGTATGCACTCATGGTTTAATCACTTTACATACATGTTTGTATTATGAATAGGATATGATTTGTGGTGAATCATATAAATGTTTAAATTAGCCAAAATGTTTTTAAAACCCAATTCACCCCCCTCTTGGGATCACACCAAAGTCAACAACTTCATTCTTATTTTTCAATGAAGTATATCGTTTAGTCACATTAACTAGAATCTTGTGAACCTTGAATAGTTCACTTTGTAGTTTTTCATAAGATGACATACTCTCATCACTGGATTCATCAGATGAATCGTCACAAGATTTACTACATGTTTCATTGAATGATTTGGACGAGGAACTTTGTACTTCATCATCGTCCTATGCCATAAGACAACCATTTTCAATATCATGATCACTGGATTCACTCTCTGAACTACTGGAACTTATATTGTCCCATGTAGTGGTCTTCATTGCCTTTTTATTTTTCTTCTTGGAATCCTTCTTAAGTTGTGGACAATCCGGTTTTATGTGGCCCACTTTCTTACAATTATAGCATGTAGGAGGTTCATTCATTGTTTTCTTTTTATTGGTTTCTCCTTTTTCTGATTTGGAGGCTCTAAATTTTCTTGTAGATTTGCTCTTCCTTCTAAAGATTTTGGCAAGTTTCCTGGTTATGAAAGTTATATCGTTATCATTCATTCTCCCTTCATCTTCATCGCCAAAGCTTTCATTTGAGACTTTAAATGCAATGGATTCTTTGGCTTTAGATTTTCCTTTAGTTCTTTCATTTATCATCATCTCTTAAGTGAGGAGATATCGTATTAATTCATCAAGAGAAGTTTTTTTGAGATTTCTTCCTTCCATAATTGTTGTTGCCTTAGGTTTCCAAATTAGTGGAAGTCCTCTAAGGATTTTCAGGATAATCTCATATGTAGAGTAGTTTATCCCTAAGGCATTGAGGGAGTTTATTATATGAGTGAACCTAGTGTACATATTAGTGATGGTTTTATCCGAGTTCATCCTAAAGGCCACATACTCGCTTTTGAGCAAGTTGATTCTACTATCTTTAACATCAGCTATTCCTTCATAGGTTACCTCCAATTTATCCCATATTTCTTTAGCTGATTTACATGCCATGACCCTATTGAATACATTTACATCAAGAGCACAGTATAATGCATTCATAGGACTTGAATTTACTTGCAACATTTTATGGTCATTGTCGGTCATTTCTTTTTCCTCCTTGGGTATTTCTTTATTATCTACGATTTTAGTGGAAATAAGGTCACCTTGTGTGACAACTTTCCATGCTTTCCAATCCATAGTTTGTAAGTAGATTCTCATTCTTTGTTTCCAAAAGGTGTAGTTAACACCACAAAAAATAGGAGGTCTAGTTGAGGATTGACCCTCGACAAAGGGAGATACGCTCAGGTGTACCATACAAATCTTTATATAGCTTCTAATTTAAGATTTGCTATAACCCTGCTCTGATACCAATTGAAAAGGATGGTGTATTCCCAAGAGAGGGGTGAATTAGGTTTTTAAAATTTCTTTAAACCTTCGTTAATTGATTCTTTCTCAACTTGTTTTAAGCTCAACAACCACATATACAAAATTGATTTTCAATCACAAGTTCAGTGGAAATTTATTTAGTTATAAAATTTTGTGAATGAATATACCAATTTGAATATCCCTTTCAGCAATTTAATTTACACCAACCAAGATAACCAAAACACAATTCACAATATAGAATGAATTCAGCAATGCTTCAAAGATTCGACACTTGAGTAACTCAAAGTAGAGTTTAGTATATAGCTGATAAAATACTGGTATTAGTGAACTTGATTTCTCAATATGAAACACAATGTAAATTTCCAACACTCTTCCAAAAACTCAGAATTTAAATAAACTTTCAATTAATAAGTCTTGGGTGTTACCCAATCAACGTACTTCCTTTAAGGTTTTCACAATTTATATTGATCAACCAACGTACTCCCTTTTGATTTCCGTAATCCCAAAATCAAATTAAACCTTGGTTTATTTAATTTCCAATCCACGTACTGTATATGATCAAAAAATTAAAATCCAACCACATAGTTAATATAAACAGGAAATTAAATGAGAGTAGGGAAGGGAGTGAGACGAGAGTTTTACGAGATTCGGTTATACCCGCCTACGTCCTTGCCTTTGGCTAAACCACCTAAGGATTCCACTATAAACACTCCTTTACAGGCAAAAGCAACCTTACAATCTCTCCTTCAATATGCTAGAGTACGCCTCTCCAAATGATACCCCACACTTGGTCCAATAACGATTCAAGAACCTAAACCGTCTACAAAACAAGAACAAGTTTTGGTGTACAAAGACACTCTCAACAAAAGCAAATTGGTACAATAATTGAGCACTAAAATATACTTCAATTCAAAATAACAATTGAAAGAATTTGAAACCTTTAGAAGTATATCATCGTGAGCTTTCTTTCTAGAATGAAAGAATTCAGTTTAGGCTCAGAATTGTGTAAGAGATTCCCAACAAACCTCAGTAGAGAATTTCATAAAGTAATTGCACAAGAGAGCTTTTGAGAGTATTGAGAGTTTTGAGAGCAAGAAAGCTTGACTGCTGTAATTGCTTGGTGTGTTTGAATCCTTAGCCTTAGTCGACTGAGTCCACTTGGGTCATTTCAAAACTAGTTCAAATATTTGTCAGATGACTAGGAAAACTTTGTCAGTTGTCTGGAAAGACCAAAAATTGATTTTTCAATTTTGTTCCCAAATTATTTTTGCTCTTTTGCTTTCCCCAAAATAATTTAAGACTTTTGAAAATTATTTTTTGAGGTTTTTCAAAACATAGTCTCTAAGTCACTGAGATTCCTAATGAGCTTCAAATCCAATCAAATTATCATTTGAATGAAGTATTTACATAAAGACTCTCTTAAGACATTAAAACATTTTAAGCTTGGAGTCTTCATGCTTGCCTTTTGTTTTGTCCATCTTGACATTAAGCTTCAAATTCTCTAAGCTTTTAACAAGTCCTCTTTGATATTCATGTTCTCATGATCTACAAGCTTTCATACTCCTTTTCCATGGAGTTTTGCAATCAGATTTTGTATTCATTTGAATTTGAGCTTAATGACTCGATTCCTGAAGTTTCATCACTTGCAACAAAACATGTTAAGTGACCTTTTATTTGTTATTATCAAAAAAATATTAGTAAGTCATGTTGGGCCAACACTTGAGTCTAGCCATGATCGGCTATCATATGCTAATTGAAATGCAAAATGTCATAAGTGTGTGCTGAATGCTTAATATTTGTTGCATGCTGAAAATCTCTTGATGGATGAATATATGATTAGTGTGTGTAATTGAGTATCATCCTTGAACTAATTTCAAGTATGTGTGCATGCAAATATACAAGGGAGCATAAGCTCCATCCTTATGAAAATGGATTAAGACTTACCGGCCCCATGGACTCATGCATCATTGTTTTTGTTTTTGAGTCCTAATTTTTATTTATTTTTTAATTTTTTTGCCACCTTGAACATCATATCTAGTCCTTCATTGAATTATACCTTGATATGGATTGTTCTTGCCATGTTCGAAAACTTTTTAGGAACTAATTTCAAACTTTTGGTGCATGTGTATCCTATAGGATTGATTATATTGGCTGCTTGATGAAAATTACTTTATTTCTATCCAGTATAATTGCCTAAATGATTTAAAACTGTTGCTTATACTGCTTTAACAAAATTTTCACCTTGATATCAAAATAATTTGATTAATTTCATCTAAGTTAGCTTTCAAATCAAAAAATGGAGATTGTGCAAAAATTCCACTTCTTATGTTCTCCCTACTCAAGGCTTAGGTCAGAAGTTTGCTATTGCATGTATCTTTCCTTTCTGCCCACAGTAAACCCTAAGTAAAAATAGTTTAGTATATCTAAACACACATTCAAATTGAAATGGGGAGCTCTTGAAATTAAATGTCTATATATTTTTGCTCACCCCATCTTTGTCTTAGACTCATTGCTTACTATGGCTTGTATGTTTAGGAGAATGAATTTCCTTTTACCCACAGTAAATCTTAAACTCATAGCTTCTAAGCTTGTGTTCAAATTCATAGGGGGAGCTTTTGAACTTACATTTCTATCTTGTGTGCTCACCCACATGGTTTTCTTATATTAGAAATCTTCCATGGTTTACGTGCATAAATGCTTAAATAATTTTCTTGAATATCTTGAATGAAAATATATTGCTTAGCCACAAGCTCTTTGGTTTGCCATATGATCATGCATTTAAATCGTTAATTCCTTAGGATCCATATGGTTGTCTTCTTTCTGGTTATATTTTTTGGAATGTGCTTAAATGTTATCTAGAAAGATGATGCTTGCTTGAGCTTTGAATTAAAGTTTTTTTTTTTTTTTTTTTTTCAGCAAGCATCATCTCTAGTGCACTTAAATGAATTCATGACATGTGCTATTGCTTCAAACTCAAATTTTGTGTCATAAAGTTTTATTTTTGTTGTTCATAAATTTTTTAAAGGGGCATTGCATAACTGGTTCATTGATCATACATAGAAATGCATGGGAACTAGTTAGACTAATCTTATGCTTAAACCTACACTTGCTATCATATGTCGTATGTTTTGAACTCGAATCTTTTGCGGGTATTATGTCATGTGTGAAATGAAATGGTTTGTGGATATCTCTGGTCTGTCCATGTTTAACATGTCTTTTTAATCTTTTAATCACCAGTTATACTATTATTCTATGCTTACTTGCAAAATCTTTCAAAACATCAATGTAAATGCATTCATATACCCAAGTTTTATATCAAATAAGGGGTGTTCTCGTTTTAAGCTAAGAAATGTTGTTTAATGATTAAATTGTTTTATACTTAACCCTTTTCCTGATGCCAAAAGGGGGAAAATTATTTGAGCAAAATGTTGCTAATCTTGTCATACCCCCTGCATTTTTTCAATGTTTAAATAGGATGAGTTTTTTCGCCTTAAATGCTACATGCATATTTTTTAATGCAAAATCTAAATGCGTATTAAATTTAAATATCTTCTTTCTTGATATGTCTGAACTTTATTGCTTATTTTTAAGATTATACATATTGTTAGGAGGAGCCTTTTCAGGTTGAACCCATTTTGCTTCCATGTGTTTGTCATCATCAAAAAGGGGGAAATTGTTAAATTTTTGAATCTGATACCTGTTTTGATGCTGACAAACCACTAGTATCTTATGTGTGTACTTAGCATGTTAATATGTATTTTATTCAGCACACACATAAGGGAAAAGAAGAATTGAAGCCTGAAGGACTTAAAGGTTATTCACTATGGTGTATTCCATGGAAAAAAAGAAAAGCAAAAAAATAAGGAAGTCATATTTTATTTTTAATTGCATTTACTTTAGATACGTCTGTAATAATACATGTCTTGTGTGATATGATGAAAAAGCTCAAAAGACCATAGATTGGCCTTAGGGGACCTAACCTTTCATAAAAAAACCTTTTTCATGAAAGTTAAAATCATTCAAAGGTTTTGGAATAGTTTCAAGGTCAAAATCAGAGCCAAACTTAAGACTCTCAATGACCTTGGTCGACTGACCATTTTAACACAAGAAAGCCTCAGTTGACCGACTAGTATATTTTGGCCTAGTTCAAAGCCCCAATCAAACTGCCAAATTGCACTAAAAACGCTCCATCGATTGACCTTCAAAAGCTTAGCCAACTGGTCATCAAGCCAATCAACCGAACCTACGAAAGATTGGAAATCGCCTTTGGCCAGCCGACCGACTCTTTCCCCAGTTGACTAAGCTCCTAAGAAATTTGAATTTTGGCTTTGCTCAGTCGACCAACGATTCCCTCAGTTGACTGACCCTCTCGAGTTGCTCGTTTTCAACGCTTAAACGTAATTAATTTTTTATTAAAACAACTCTAAAATGACGAGTGTGTCCCTTAATGGTCTTTTTGGAAAATCTATAAATAACCCATTCATAAACTTAATTAGTGCTTTTTATTAGCCAAAAATTTCTCTCAAATATTTTAGGCATTTCATTTCAAAAGCCAAAGCTCCATTTCATTCTTTCATTGCAATTATTTTTTTTTAAGTGCATAAAGTTTAGCTTTTCTCCTACTATTTCCTTTGAAAATATTCTTTGGAGAAAACATTTTTATTGGGCTTAGATTCTTGAACGAGCATTTATTGCATATCTTTATTTCTATTCGTCCTTTCAAAAATAAGAGTATATTTACACTCTTCTACTCTTCATCTCTTATTTTACAAAATATTCTTGGGTTGATTTTAAAAGACTTAAGCACATATTTACACTCATATATATGGTGCTAGAAAAGCCTTTTTGCATTTGAGCTTTCATATATAAACTTATGTTTGCAAAAATCATTTGAAAGCAAACCTTAGGTTCTCCTACATTTTTTCTTGGAAAATATTCTTTGGAGAAATATTTGTAGACACCATAATTTTTACCAGGTGATTTTAGATCCTAAATCTAATGGATTGCCCCTAAGTTCCTAAGCTAATTAGGTTACAATTGATGTTCCTAAGTGTCCCTAACTGATTTTTTTTCAAAATCATATCATTGAAATTTAAATGAGGTTAGCCTTGTCTAAATTGGCTGAGAAGATCCTTGTAATGTTAGTTCATATTCATGCATAAGTAGCCCTAAGTGGATTACCCACCTAATTATGTTATTAAGTGCCGGTTATTTCAAGATTAAATCATGGGAATTTAAGTGGTATAAAGTCATTTACTTGGGCAAAATTTATGGATTAATTGAAAATCATTAAAGCCCTATTTGTTTTCATACATAAATAGTAATAGCTTGGACATGCATGAAATAATACATTTTATTGAAGAGGGGCACGTGCCCTTGATATGGGATACAAGGAGAAACTGAATACATGAAATATAGTACAACTACACAAAGGTAAATACAGGAAAAATGTGCAAGTACAGGGAATTACTAAAGTACCTACCAAGGAAATACAAAGGAAACACAAGAAACACAAGAAATAAAAAAAAAAATACATGGAAATAAAAATCAATTCAAAATCTTCAAAGCTCGCATACAACATCTCCAAAGTCCCCCATTGGAAATAAAAATTAGTAAATCAACTATTAAATAAAAATACAAAACAAGCATGTGCGTAAAAAAAGAGAACGTAAACGGTTGAAATATTCCTTCCACCCGCTGCCTGGGAATAAGGGAACCGATTACTATTTTTGTTGGGAAGAAGGCCATCTCGTGCCAAAAAGACCCTACCTAGACTCCCTATAAATAGGGAGTACTGCACAAACCTGAAAGGGGGAAAAGAGGGCAGTTAGTACGGCAATTAGAGGGAAAATTGAGCAATTAACCAAACAAGGGAGTAATTGAAAGAAACATTTTGAGAGATAAAGAAGGAGTACACACTGAGATACCGAGCGTATACTGAGAGCAAAGAAGGCAATCCCTTAGCACCTAAGCCCAGAAGCAGAACCTACAGAGGATTGCTTTGAGCAGACACTCATCAAATGCGAAGACTGGAAAAGAAGACTGGAGGAGTGGAAGATTGTAGGTGAATTCAACTTTCCTTCCCTAGGCTAATTCAGTAATATTGAACTATGGATGCAATTGAAAGTAGGAACCTTGACCTGAACCTGGGTTTGAACCAGACCCTAATTAGAAGTTAACCAAACCCCCAAATTGACTCCCTGAACCTGAACTAAAAGTGGGGGCCCTGACTGGAACCCAAACTTGGGTTTAAATCCTTAAACCCAAACTCAAAACTCACTGAACCTAAGCCTAGTGATCCATCTTAAAACCCAAGCCCAACTCTTGTTTTTAAAATCCCCAAGCCCATACGCTTTAAAATCCATGAGCCCACAAACCTTTAAAAAAAAAAAAAAACCAAACCCAAGCCTGTACCCAAACTAAACCCCGAACCAAGCCCAGACTGAACTGAACCAAAGCCCAAACCCATTTTCAAAAGAACCAGGCCCAACTCCGTTTAAAAAACTAACCCAAGCCCACTTGCCATTTAAAAAACCCGAGCCCGAGCTCATTTAAAATACCCAAGTCGACCTGCCATTTAAAATGCCCAAGCCTACCTACCATTTAAAAAACCAAGGCCCATTAAACTTTTTTTAAAAATGAAGTCCATTTTTTTTTCTCTTAAAATACCCAAGCCCACCTGCTATTTAAAAAACCCGAGGCCTATTAAGCTTTTTTTTTTTTTTTTAAACCAAGCCCACTTGCCATTTAAAATACCTCTGCCATTTAAAATACCCAAGCCCACCTGCCATTTAAAATACCCAAGCCCACGAAACCATTTTTAAAAATCGAACCTGTTTATTTTAAAACCAAGCCCATACTCCCAAGCCTATAGACCTTTTAAACCAAGCCCACTCGGGCCTAGCCAAGTCTACACAAGCCTTCGGGTTGACTCGTGTGCACTCACTGAGTTAGGGTTCGGATGAGGCAAGCTCATCCCTAAACCCTAACATTCGCACCAAGAAACCTTAGGGCGGCCCGAACACGAGCACACAATAGTAAGACACAACCAGCATTCAACCCACCAACCAAGGTGAAACACACAAACAATCGAACACCGAATGCACAAAAATTAAAAGGGGGAATAACACTTATTTGTTTTATCTTCACGAACTGAATCACCCCCCCCCCCCCTTTTCAGGAATTTCATCTAACTTCATCCTTTTAGAACACCTTCGGGTATTCAACCAATAGCCATTACAAAGGCGAACACATTCAGTGAATCAGTTCCAACTAAGAGATAGAAACTAAGGTTTAGGACATGTGAAAAAACAAAGGGTTGTAATCAGGGTTTCTGATTGTTGAGGGTCTCAAAGAGGTAAAATAGAACAGTCTGGAACTAAAGGGTTCCAAGATCTTTCAGATTTGACCACGAGCGGTTGAGGTCTTCGAGAAGAGAGTGTTTGAACCTAGGGTTTTTCTAGAGACTAAGAGAGATTAGAGAGGGGTTCACGGCAAGGAAAATAAGATTAGGGTTTCAGGGGGTTCACTCGAAGAGAAGAGAGCTTAGGAGAAAAAAGAAGAGAGATTTGGAGAGTGAAAGAGATTGAGAGGGATCAGGGAGTGAGAGAGATTCAAGGAAAGTTAGGGTTTTAGTAAGAGAGAAAGAGAGAGCAAAGAGGGTTACTCGAAGAAAGAAAGAGAAAAAGAGAGAGAGCGAAGAGGATTTTACAAGGAGGGAGAGAGAGAGAGAGAGAGAGAGAGAGAACAATTGCAAAATAGCTGAAACAAAAAAAATACCTTTTATATGTATGATTTTAGAACCACCGGCGAGCAACACGTGGCTCGACCTCCTCCACACGCGTAGGGTGTTACATGGCTTCCCAAGAGACACCCGATTTTTTGCTTCTTTGCAACCGCCGAGGTCGAGATCAAGCACTTCTCCATAAAAGTACGATCTGTTGACCTAACAAGGTCTTTCAATTGGTTTTGGTGATAACAAACAAAGGATGATTTAACTTGAAAAGGTTGAGTTTTGGTGTTTCAGGAAATATGGATCAAGTATGGTGTAAGAGAAGATCAAGTATAAGTCAAGTATGAAGACAATTTTTCAATGATCCAAAGAGAGTTTAACATATTTGAAACTCAAGAAAATTATTCAAAGCATCGCAAGAGCAATGAGAACTCAAGCATGATGGCTTAGGAAACATATTTGTAAGTATTTCAAAAGCCAAAATATCATTTGAAATATGTTTTGAAGCTTTTTCAAGAGTTTATAAAGATTTAAGGACCTATTTAAGAGTATTGAATTAAGTTTTATAAAGATAATAAGAGACCAAATTAATTTTTAAAGAAAGATATTTATAAAACATGATTTTTAAAGGCTCAGATGACAGAATTTTTCAGTTCAGATGATTGAAGTAGAGACTTCAGATAACAGAACTTTAAGTTCAGACGTCTGAAGAATTACTTCAGGTGTCTGAAGATTGTGCAGACGAATGAAGAATTAATAGAACAAGACAGAAAGTTGTAGTAGCAGTTCAGACGTATGAACTTGCGATTTCGAATGTCTAAACCCAAACTTCTGACTTCTGGCCCTGTATTTAGTTCTATTTTAAAGGGGATTCGGGAACTTTAGACGTCTGACCTCGAATCCTCAGACGTCTGAACACTATTCAACGGGCAAAAATTTTAAAACTCTTATTTTTAAATTATAACCGTTTGAACCATAAATTTTCTAACAACTTGGGAAACTCTTTAAGGAAACTCTTGCAACAAGGAAACCTACTTGGAAGCCTATAAATACATGGTTCTTGTGAATCAAAAATTATCCCAAGCATTGAAATTCTCTCAAAGCTCTCTTGCTCTAAAAATCCCTTTTCATCAATCTCTTGCAAAGTTGAAAGTATTGTTGTTCTGATATATATATTTTTTTTCATCAAATCCTGAAGAATTACTGATTTCTTATCTGGAGAAAAGGATTTTGGTGAATTCTTTGAAAAGCTTCAAAAGTTTATTTCATTCTTGATATTTTATCTTTTGAAGTACATAGTTTTGATTTGTACAAATCTGCTCTTTGTGTGAGCTTCTCTTGTACACCAAATTTTGATATTTCTCTTTTAGATTTTGGGAGATTCCAGGATGTTGGAACGTTGACCAAACAAGGGCATATTGTTTGGAAAAGGTGGGCTCTAGCCTTGATCAAAGGAGTGGTTGTAAACAGGCGTTGTTCCACCCAGTAACAGAATTGTTATAGTGAAACCCTTCGGTGTTTTTCCAAGGGCGAGGACGTAGGCTGTGTTGAAGCCGAACCTTGTAAAATATCTTGTGTCTTTCTCTCAATTTTACACACTATACTTGCTGTGTTGTATGATTTAAATGTGCAGGTCATAAGTTCTACAGAGAAAGAAACAAAGACTCTTAGTATTTACAAAGTATGTTTCGATTAACCGTTTTTCGGAAACCCAAAAGGGAGTACGTTGGTTAATCTGCGGAAATCTTAATCAAGAGAAGTGCATACTAAAAGTTTATTCAAAGAAGGTGATAAACATTCTTAGGGAAATCAACAAAAGCAAAATTATTCTTGATTGAATGATTGAATTATTTTAACTTTATTGATTGTCTTGTTCATTTAAATTACAAGTATTCTAAAGTGTGATTATTAGTTATCTGTTGTGCTTTCTTTAGTGTCTTAAGAAAAAGATTAAAAATTATCAAAATTAAAAAGATTCCAATTCACGCCCCCTCTTGGAAAGCTATGCCTAATTTCAATTGATATCAGAGCCTAGTTATAGAAATTCCTAAAAAGATACTATAGAAAGATCTAATGGCAAATATTGGAGTAGCACCCTTTGGTGAAGGCCAATCCTCAACCCGTCCATCAATCTTTTGTGGATACAATTATACCTTCTAGAAAAAGATAATGGAAATATATCTCCAACACATGGATTGGAAAGCTTGGGAAGTAGTTATGGATGGAAATCTTATCCCCACTAAAATAGTTGATGGAAAACATTTTCCAAAAGAAAAGAAAGATATAACTGACCTAAACTATAAAATGCTTCAAATATATGCAAGTGCTATAAACGTGTTATATTGTGCATTAGATGCTAATGAGTTTAACCGAGTCATGGCCTGCAAAACAGCTAAGGAGATTTGGGATAAACTAGAAGTAACTTATGAAGGAACCGTTGATGGTAGAGATAATAGGATACACATGTTAACAAGTGAATACGAAGCATTCAAAATGAATTCTGATGAAATGATATCAAGCATGTACACTAGGTTTACTCACATAATAAACTCCTTAAGTGCCTTAGGAAAAACCTATACTACATATGAAATGATCAATAAAATTCTAAGAGGCCTACTCTCTATTTGGGAACCAAAGGCCACAGCCATCATGGAAGGTAGAAATGTAAAGACTACTTCCTTGGATGAACTTATAGGTTCACTTCTCACATATGAAATGGCATTTAAAGAAAGAAATCCTGAACCAAAGCATAAAAGATCTGTAGCTCTAAAAGCATCTAGCCATAGCACTAGTGAAGAAGAAAGCGAAACAAGTGACTTAGATCAAGATGAGTTGGCTTTCATTACTAAGAAACTAGGAAAATTCTATAGAAGAAATAAAAGGAATAAAAAACTATACATGAGATATTTTGTTAAGAAAGCTAAGTTTTATGCTAGCACTTCGTCAAATAACAAACATGAACACATCACTTGCTATATGTGCAAGACTAAAGGTCATGTGATGTTCAATTGTCCATTAAAGAGAAAATATGTTAAAATTCAAGGAGAATGGAAAACAAATAGTGGAACCAACAACAAAACAAAGATAGTAAAAAGAATTTGGGTTCCAAAAACTAACACATAGTGTCCCTCATTATAGGTTTGTCTTAGGACAACAACGACAACGGACAAATGGTACTTGGACAGCGGATGCTCAAGGTATATGACAGGTGACAAGACCAAGTTCACTACTTCAAAACAAATGGATGGGGGATACGTTACTTTCGATGACAATGCCAAAGGTAAAATTGTTGGTATTGGAAAAATTGGTAAAGAACCTTTATTCACTATAGATAATGTGTTATTAGTGGAAGGACTAAAACATAATCTTTTAAGTATTAGTCAACTAAGTGATAAAGGGTTCGAAGTAATTTTCATGAAAGAAAAATGTGTTATCCAAAATCCTAAAAATAAAGAAACTTTGTTTATGGCTCATAGGATAAATAATGTCTATTGCATAAATCTTGAGAAATTAGCAAATCAAAACATAACTTGCTTAACAGCTATGAATGAAGTAAGCTGGTTATGGCATAGGAAACTAGGTCATGCTAGTATGGACCTACTATCCAAATTATCTAAGAAAAATCTTGTAAAAGGACTACCAAATACTAAGTATATAAAAGACAAGATGTGTGAAGCATGTCAAAAGGGAAAACAAGTAAAAACCAGTTTTAAGAAGAAAAAATACATATCCACCAAAAGACCTCTAGAACTCTTGCATCTAGATTTATTTGGTCCAACTTGAACCTTAAGCTTAGGTGGAAAACAATTTGCTTTTGTTATTGTAGATGATTATTCAAGATTCACTTGGGTAATCTTTTTAGCAAACAAAGATGAAGCTTGTAACCAATTAATAACCTTATGTAAGAAATTACAAAATGAGAAAGGTTACAATGTAACAAGTTTTAGAAGTGACCAAGGAAGAGAGTTTAAAAATAAGGAAGTTGATAAATTTTGTAATGAACTTGGAATAACTCACAATTTTTCAGCACCTAAAACTCCACAACAAAATGGAGTTGTTGAAAGGCAAAATAGAATTTTACAAGAAATGGCAAGAACAATGCTAAATAAAAATAATTTGCCTAAATATTTTTGGGCAGAGGCTGTAAATACTACATGTTATATTGTAAATAGAGTATCAATAAGATCAAAAATAGATAAAACACCATATGAACTTTGGAAAGATAGAAAACCTAATATTTCCTACTTTCATGTATTTGGTTGTAAATGCTTTATATTAAATACTAAAGATGATCTAGGAAAGTTTGATGCAAAGTCAGATGAAGGTATCTTCTTAGGTTATTCTACAATTAGTAAAGCTTATAGGATTTATAATAAAAGAACTTCTACGATCATGGAATCAATTCATATAACTTTTGATGAAACAAATAGTTATGACATTAAACATATGAATGATGAAAAAGAAGTTATGTGTCAAAAAGAAAAAGAACTTGAAATAAAAGAGGAAAAGGATAATGATGCTTTTAAATGAAAACTTTACAGAAAATTTGAATCTTCCTTAAGAGTGGAAATATGACAAAAATCATCCAAAAGAACAAATACTTGGTGAAACATCAAAAGGGATAACAACTAGAGCTTCACTAAAAAATATTTGTAATCATTATGCTTTTTTATCTCAAGATGAACCAAAAAATATTGAAGATGCTTTAAATGATGATTCATGGATTATAGCTATGCAAGAGGAACTAAATCAATTCAAAAGAAGTCAAGTATGGGAACTTATACCAAAACCCAAAGATAAATCAATTATAGGACCTAAATGGGTGTTTAGGAATAAGAAGGATGAAAATGGAGTTGTTGTAAGAAAGAAAGCTAGGCTAGTGGCACAAGGGTATAATCAAGAAGAAGGAATTGATTATGATGAAACTTTTGCACCTATGGCAAGGATGGAGGCTATTAGGATGCTTTTAGCCTATGTTGCCCATAAGGATTTTAAGTTATATCAAATAAATGTAAATAGTGCATTTTTAAATGGATATATAAATGAAGAAGTGTATGTTAAACAACCTCCAGGTTTTGAAAATTCTAAAAATCCAAACCATGTATTCATATTGACAAAAGCTCTTTATAGTTTGAAACAAGCTCCAAGAGCTTGGTATGAGAGGTTAAGTAAATTTTTACATAAAAATGAATTTACAAGAGGAAAAGTTGATAGTACCTTATTCATTAAATCCAAAAACAAAGATATGCTAATAGTTTAAATATATGTGGATGATATTATATTTGGAGCAACAAATAAAGATCTATGTAAAGAATTTGCCAAATGTATGTCAAAAGAATTTGAGATGAGTATGATGGGGGAGTTAAATAATTTTCTAAGACTACAAATAAAGCAAGCTAAAAATGGAACTTTCATAAATCAAACTAAGTACATCAAGGATATGCTCAAAAAGTTTGACATGGAACAAAGTAAACCTATAGGAACTCCTATGAGTACAACTACAAGTCTTGATAGAGATGAAAAAGGAAAGCAAGTAGACATCACACACTATAGAGGAATTATTGGTAGCTTACTATATTTAACTGCTAGTAGGCCGGATATTATGTTTAGTGTGTGTATGTGTGCAAGATTTCAATCAGCTCCCAAGGAATCACACTTAACAGCTGTCAAGAGAATTCTTAGGTACTTGGTAGGATCACTTGATTTAGGGTTATGGTATCCAAAGGACACAGATTTTAATATGATAAGTTATTCAGATGCTGATTATGCCAGTTGTAAGATTGATAGAAAAAGTACAAGTGGCACATGTCACTTTCTAGGACAATCATTGGTGTCATGGTTTTCAAAGAAACAAAATTCTATAGCTTTATCAACCTCCGAAGCTGAATATGTGGTAGCAGGAAGTTGTTGTGCACAAATTTTATATATGAAACAACAATTAAAGGATTTTAATTTAGAAAATAAAACAATTCCGATAAAGTGTGATAATACAAGTGCCATAAATATATCTAAAAATTCAATTTCACACTCAAGAACTAAGCATATAGACATAAGACATCATTTTTTGAGAGATCATGTTCAAAAGGAGGATATAATTCTTGAATTTATAAATACAAGTGATCAATGGGCTGATATTTTTACAAAACCTTTAAGTGAAGAAAGATTTATACATATTAGGAGGGAACTTGGGTTAATCCATAGCAGAGAAGTATATTAGTAGTAAAATTTCAAAATTTATATGCACTTTAAACGTCTAATGTTCACATCCCAGACGTCTGAACACTATAGCAGAAGAGTTTAGATGACTGAACCTAGGACTTCAGACGTTTGAACTCATACTGACTTTTACAACTTCCAGGTTTTCAAAACTTCAAATGTCTGTACTTATCTTTAGACATCTGAAGTCGCGGGATTTATATATTTTCAGCTCACTAAACCCTAAACTTCAGGCTTCTGAAGTTCCTTGCTTCATTCATCCGAACTTCAAACTCTTCATCTTCCCTCACTTTCCCTTCACTCCGACACTTCTACCCTACTCGGATTCATCACACGAAACTTAGGGTTACTGAAACTTTGTGTCTTCATGCCTCAAATCAAGCAGACTGAGAACAAAGGTCCTTCATTAGGGAGGGAAACCCAAAATATTGATAAATGGTTAGTTGCTCCTCGAGCTCGACTTCATTATCAAAATTCTTTGAGCTCTGTAAAACCAATCTTAGGTAAAGTCTTGGATGTATCATTCTTTGTCGCTGAATTTCCTGATATCCTTACATTGTTTCATGATATTGGATGGTTTGATTTTATCACTCAACAATCCAAGGGTTGATTTCCTCATTTAGTGAAAATTTTCTATGCAAATATGCAATATGAAGATGGGATTTTCTCTTTAGAAGTTAAAGGAAAAAAAATACTACTGAATTCTGAAATATTATCTCCCATTCTAAAAATTACTCCAGGAGAGTTTAATTGTCCTATGTTTGCTCAATCTTGGATCCTTGAACAAGGTTTTACTCCTGAAGCTTTTCTTCCTCTAATCATGACAAATGAACCTGTCTATTTTGCACATCCTCCATTGTACAAGCAACTGAATTTAAAAGGCCAAATTCGTCATAAACTACTTTCCACCAATATCATACCAAAACAAGGCTCTTTTGATCATCTTTCTTATATCAAATTCTTTGTTCTTTGGTGTTTGCTTAAAGGCAAAAAACTAGACTTCGCTAGTTTAATTGTTAGGTGGATGTGGACTGTGATGACCCAAATATATATATATATATATATATATATATATATATATATATATATATGATTAAAGTACAATAATAATAAAATAATAAAAATAGTCATTAAGTTAATATCAATACAGAAGTGTTTTTCTGTATTATCCTTGATTCTATGTTTGATGCATAAGAAAGACCTTATCTTAGCGAGTGCTCAGAGACCATTGCGGCTCAGTCGCTCCCTGGAGGTCGGTCTGGTCAAAATGGAATTTCATAAGATAAACAGGATAGACACTGTTTGTACACGTAAATAAGTATATATACATAAAATAGTGTTTTGACAGACATAATTTGTAGAAATACATAATAAGATGATAATAGTATAGGTATCATATGTGGGGCTCACAAGACTATGTGGGGTCCACATAAGTCCCGGAGCCACAAGATACTGTTTATATACGTAAATGAGTACATAAAATAATGTTTTAACTGATATAATTTGAAGAAATATATGATAAAATAATAATAATAATAATATAGGTATCCTATGCGGGGCCCACAAGACTGTGTGGGCCCCACATGAGTCCCGAAGCCGTATGAAGGTTTACACAAGTCTCAAAGCTATGTAGGATGCATAAAATCGTATAAGAGTTATTCGACTTACGTAGGATCCATTTGGATCTCGAAAGTTGTGTGGGGCCCACAAGACCATGTGGGCCCACATGAGTTTTTAAAATTCAAATTTAATTCTTATTCAAAAATAAATAATAAAATAAATAAAAACTAAAAATGGTTCAAAATTAATAATAATGATAATAATAATGATAATAATGATTAAGAAAAATAATAAAATAATTAATTAACTAATTGATTAATTAATTAGGTAAGTGATTAATTAAAAATTTATTTAATGGGAATGGTGGCAAGCACTCTCACATAGCCTCCATCCCCATCCCATACTCAACCCATACCTTGCCCATCCCTTGCCCATTCTTTAATTTTTAAAAATTATAATTTCACCCATCTCCCCATACTTTTATAAATTTCATTTCTTCCCCAAAATTTCCCTATAAATAGGGAGCTCTCAACCTTCATTTTTCACAACAATTTTTCAAGGAAGAGAAGGATTAGTGAGTGAAAGAATTTGTGGTGGAGAGAGAATTTTGAGTAAGTTCTCACTCACCCACTCTTTCCGATCTCATTGCTTAAAGATAGTTTTTGTGTTCGTAGCACACGGTAAAAGAAGAAGGTAAGTAAATTTTGATTATGTTAGTTTTTTTTATTTAAAATTCATACCCGAGTTTATTTTATAAGTAAATTTCAATTATGTTAATTAGTTCCACAAAATTTCCATGAGTTTATTTTTACGCGTATTTAATTATACCAGTTCTATCTTTAATATACTTGTATCTATTTTTGGGTTAAGAAATGTTTTAATCCCCTCGGGTAAATTTTCAGCATTTCTTTTTATTCAAAAATAAAATTATATATATTTTTAACACAAAAATTGTGTGGCATGAGTTTATTTCTACATTACAATTTTATGTAAATATGAGAAAAGATGAGATTTTTAAGATATTATTTTAAATTACATAAATTATAATAAGATGATTTTAAAACGCCTTATGGCAACGAAAGTTCAAAGTTACAGATGCTCGGTACCGCAGCTTAAAGTTTATACGGATCAGAGTGCACCCACACTGTTTACAGAGTGGTTATTTATGTTAGTGGATTTCTCCCGAGTGCACACCTAGTTCCGGACCAGGATTTAATAAGGAAAATCTCACTTAAAGTTTACGTACATTGATTTAGTTTGGTCGGCCAGTCAGCTAAGTCCAGTCTTCGGACCGCACAACCCAGTTATGGGGGTAAACATGACTTACGGCAAACAGGCCTAAGGGTGATTTTTTTTATAATATATGTTTATACATATTTAATTACGTGTACAAAGTTACTGATGATTTGAAGGAAAAGTGTAAGTTTACGTGAAAAGGATCATTCTGGTACTTAAATGACGATCTAAGGAAAAGTATATGTATGTTTATCATAAAACATTTTTACAGTTTTAAAGTTAAAAGTTTAATTTAGCAGTTATAGTATATGATTATAAAAAATTTACTGTTGAAATTGATGACAAAAGTTTTATGCATAAATTTTTAAATTTATATTTATTTTAAAAGCAGTATTGAAGTTATAGTATTAAATATTGTTTTACGAAATTCTTTAAATGCTCATTTTGGCCACACACTAATAATAATCTTATTTACTTACTGAGCGTCGTCTCACTCCAATCGTATTTTATTTCAGATAACTCTGAAGGACATGTCGGAAATCAAGCTTAGCAAACATGCGGGTGGGGATTAGAAAAATAAAGATTGATTAGAAATATTAGTATGATTTTAGATATTTATGTTTGTGTAATTTTTCTTCTTTTGAAATAAATGATTGTAATATGGATAATTAGCGCTCTGGTTTAAATAAAAGTTGAGTTTATTTGCTTCCGCTGTAAATCAGTAGTAAAAAGTTAATATCCCAGGCCCCTCGGGGTTGGGGTGTTACATGGACCAAGCTAGAATCAAATCGAGTTATCCTACCTTATGGAGGAATTCTCACTCTTCTCTTTACTCACCTTAACATTACCAATATTTCTGAGTTTTTCATAAAAACAACCCGATATGATCTTTTTAATGAAACTTCTCTCAAGCAAATGGGATATGATAAGGGACGTTCCGGATGGTATTTGAAAGCTGCAAGGACTACACATGCACCACCTGCATCTGCAATAGCTTCAGCTTCAGCCTCAACCTCAGCCTCTGCTCCAGTATCAACAGTTGCTCAATCTTCTTCCACACAAGATTTTGGCTCATCTCCAAAAGCACCTTCTTGGTTCTTATCCTTTCAACATGATTTCTCTAGTTTCTCTTCTAAAGTACACACTAGTCTTCAAAATATCAAAGAAAAGGTCACATCAATCGACAAACGGGTCACTCATATAGAAAAATATCATGCCAAAACCACTAAGAGCAGTGATCCCATGGACATTAGCTCTGCTCCTCAGAGTGGAGATGATGATGATGCTGCTTCTGTAGAAAACGAAGGAAATTCTGAAGATGAAGGTGATGAAGAAAATACTGAAGAAGAAGGGACTCAAGAAGAAGGGGGAGAAGAGGAAGAGAAAGGAGATGGTTCTCAAGAAGAAAACTAGGAAAGCTAGATGTTCTCTAGTTTAGGTTTCTATGTAGCTTTTTGTTTACAAGAATCACATCTTATGTATCTCAAATTATCTGTACTCTTGCTCAAATGTAACTTTTTGGTGTATGGATCATATATATATATATATATATATATATATATATATATATTTGGAGAATGACTTTTGATGGTTCTTTATCATTGTCTTACTCTTTTTGATTAATGACAAAGGGGGAGAAAGAGTACTTGTGCTTAGTAAAGATAAAGTAAAAGTACATGATTATGTAAAAGTACATGTGAATTTAAAAGGAAAAAGAGCATTTAGTAAAGATAAAGTAAAAGACCATGTGAACTTGAATAGATAAATTGATCTTGATGATCCATGTGTGAACTTGATTTTGAATATATATGAATTCACATAAGAACTTGGTTCTTGGTTATATAGGAATTACATGGATATATGAACTATATGAACTTTAAATTTTCTATGGTTTATAGCAAGGGGGAGTTTTTTATATATATATGGCTTGCTTGTTAATGGTCATAGTAAGGGGGAGTAATTCATTTTACATAAATCTTTTATCTTTACTCTTTGTTTGTCATCATCCAAAAGGGGGAGATTGTTGACCTAACAAAGTCTTTCAATTGGTTTTGGTGATAACAAACAAAGGATGATTTAACTTGAAAAGGTTGAGTTTTGGTGTTTCAGAAAATATGGATCAAGTACAGTGTAAGAGAAGATCAAGTATAAGTCAAGTATGAAGACAATTTTTCAATGATCCAAAGAGAGTTTAACATATTTGAAGCTCAAGCAAATTGTTCAAAGCATCTCAAGAGCGATGAGAACTCAAGCATGATGGCTTAGGAAACATATTTGTATGTATTTCAAAAGCCAAAATATCATTTGAAATATGTTTTGAAGCTTTTTCAAGAGTTTATAAAGATTTAAGGACCTATTTAAGAGTATTGAATTAAGTTTTATGAAGATAATAAGAGAGCAAATTAGTTTTTAAAGAAAGATATTTATAAAACAGGATTTTTAAAGGCTCAGATGACTGAAGTAAAGGTTTCAGATGACTGAACTTTAAGTTCAGACGTCTGAAGATTAAGTGCAAACGACTGAAGAATTAATAGAACAAGACAAAAAGTTGCAATAGCAGTTCAGACGTCTGAACTTGTGATTTTAGATGTCTGAACCCAAACTTCAGACGTCTAAACCCAGACTTCGGACATTTGACCCTGTATTTAGTTTTGTTTTAAAGGGGATTCGGGAACTTCAAACGTCTGACCTTGAATCCTCAAACGTCTGAACACTGTTCAACGGGCAAAAATTTTAAAACTCTTATTTTTAAATTATAATCGTTTGAACCCCAAATTTTCTAACAACTTGGGAAACTCTTTAAAAAAACTCTTGCAACAAGGAAACCTACTTGGAAGCCTATAAATACATGGTTCTTGTGAATCAAAAATTATCCCAAGCATTGAAATTCTCTCAAAGCTCTCTTGCTCTAAAAATCCCTTTTGATCAATCTCTTGCAAAGTTGAAAGTATTGTTGTTCTGATATATATATTTTTTTTGCATCAAATCTTGAAGAAATACTGATTTCTCATCTGGAGAAAAGGATTTTGGTGAATTCTATGAAAAGCTTCAAAAGTTTATTTCATTCTTGATATTTTATCTTTTGAAGTACATAGTTTTGATTTGTACTAATCTGCTCTTTGTGTGAGCTTCTCTTGTACACCAGATTTTGATATTTCTATTGTAGATTTTGGGCGATTCCAGGCTATTGGAATGTTGACCAAACAAGGGCATATTGTTTGGAGAAGGCAAGCTCTAGCCTCGATCAAAGGAGTGGTTGTAAACAAGCGTTGTTCCACGTGGTAACAGAGCTATTATAGTGGAACCCTTCGGTGTTTTGCCAAGGGCGAGAACGTAAGCTGTGTTGAAGCCAAACCTCGTAAAATATCTTGTGTCTTTCTCTCAATTTTACATACTATACTTGCTGTGTTGTATGATTTAAAAGTGCAGGTCACAGGTTCTAAAGAGAAAGAAACAAAAACTCTTGGTATTTAGAAAGTACGTTTCGATTAACCGTTTGCGGAAACCCAAAAGGGAGTACGTTGGTTAATCTGCAGAAATCTTAATCAAGATAAGTGCATACTAAAAGTTTATTCAAAGAAGGTGATAAACATTCATAGGGAAATCAACAAAAGCAAAATTATTCTTGATTGAATGGTTGAATTATTTTAGCTTTATTGATTGTCTTGTTCATTTAAATTACAAGTATTCTAAAGTGTGATTATTAGTTATTTGTTGTGCTTTCTTTAGTGTCTTAAGAAAAAGATTAAAAATTATCAAAATTAAAAAGATTCCAATTCACCCCGCCCTCTTGGAAAGCTATTCCTAATTTCACGATCTACGCTTCTCAATAACAGTCGAGATTGAGCCACGTCAACGATCCACGCCTTTTTCCACTGCTCTGTTTGATGGCCTACATGTGGCACACTATCCTTCAAGCATTTAGGGTGCAATGTGGCCTTATCCCAGCCATTCAAATGGTGCTTCTTCAAGACGGCTGCAGTCGTGACACGTCGACAATCCGGAGTGCCTTGTACTGTCCACCCGGCAACCAGCACTTGGCCCGATTTTGTCAATCTGGACTGATTCCTCATAAATCGACAGACCCTTTGAACCAGTTTTTGAATCGGATCCATGTATTTTCTTACTAATATTTTGTATTACGTTATTTATTTGCTTAAAAATTTAGGAAAAATATGAAAAAAAATCACAAAAAATTCAGAAAAATCAGAAAAAAATTGTTTTTGAGGTCAGAAAATTGTTTTTACACACTTTTCACATAGAAAAATAGAAAAGATTCCAAAAATCTCCCAATAAAATTTGAAAAATATTATTTAATATCTAGAAAAATTCTATAAATTTTTTAAGTAAATCTGGGAGTTATTTTCATGAAATATTTTCTCGATTTTCTATCCCTATGATTTCAAGAAAGGGATACGACCTTGTTAAGCTTCACATGCCCTAATTCTAAGGGATGTATTATTATAGGTACTATGTTACAAATGTGAACACTTGTGTGTGATTTAGTAGTGTTTTTGTAATATTTTTTTAAAAAGGAATAGAATAAAAGGCTATTACATTTTTTTTGGGGATAATCTTCAACTAATTAGATATTGTTCGTAGAATAGGTATAGGGGGTGCTAGTACCTTCCCCTCACATAACCAAACTCTCGATCCCGATCATGGTAATGCAAACTGATTCTACCCTTAATGGGGTGGTAATCATGTGTTCTAACCACACTTTAAAAGGTTAGTGGCGACTCCAATGTCCATTTTTCAAGAAAATAAACATACTTATCATTTTTATTTCGCCCACCCTAGGGCACATTCGCTCCTGGGACGTCGTGACAATATTTATTAGGGTTGAATCTTTGAAACTTTTATCATATACATCTCATTCAAAGAGTGCAAAAATTATTTTTGAAAAAATATTCCCTTACTCTACTGAGCTTATGTCATATCATTAGAGTACATATTAATTAGAGTTTCAACGTGTACATCCCTGTTTATTTTTTAGAAGCATTTATTTGTACAAATATTTGACATCTTTGTATTCTAGGCGTGACCTGAAGAGGAATACACCATCCTGTAAGGTATACCGGTTTGGCTCTAACCCTGTTAGGTAAGCTAGGAAATACACCATCCTGTAAAGTATGTATGGTTTAGTTCTGTCCGAAAAGTGAACTGAGGTGACTCCACCTCGTAAGGAGAATTGGTTGTGGCTCAGCCCTATAATTGAGTTGGGGAGACTCCGCCCCATAAGGAGGAACTAGTTTGGCTCAGCCTGGTCATTAAGCTAAGGTGACTCTGCCTCGTAAGGAGAACTAGTTGTGGTTTAGCCTTGTAATTGAGCTAGGGAGACTCCATCCCATAAGGAGAAGTGTAAACAGCTTCTGCTCTGCCCGTTTAAGTAAGCAGGTTAGTGGAATCCTTGGGGGTTTGCCTAAGGCGGGGACGTAGGCAGGATTGGCCGAACCTCGATAACAATTCTTGTGTGTGTGTCTTTCTCTATCTCATTTATTTTTCGCACTTCAAATTTGGCACATGTGTGCTTGCTCTCTTATTGTTATAATTATTTTGCATACACATGTTTAATTTAAATGAGATATGTTTCACGTGTATATTTGCGTTCAGCAGCTAATCATTTCACATACACGCTCTAAATCTTAAATGGGATATGATGTGGTGTTTGTATGCAACCATTTAATTTATTGAGAATGCCATATTTGTTTTAAATGTTTGCATACTTGATTATTTGGGGGATTTGAGATTGCTTAGAAAGACTCTAGGTTGTGTAATACCTATGGTTTAAAACTCAACATATTTAACCTAGGAAGAATTTTTAAAACTCAATTCACCCCTTTCTTGGGTAACGAAGTGAGGTCGTGGGTTTGAGCGCCCCAGGGTAGCTGCTGGGGGGAGGGGGAGATTGTTGGCTTTATGGGGTCCAGCAATCAACCCTATCCGAAATAGGGCAAGGGCCCAAGGATCGCATTGGCTTGGTGGGCCAAGCCCGCAGCACCCCTACTTGGAACTGGTGCAGCCCCTCATCACCACCTGATGCTTAGTGCAGGGTTCTGTGCTATCGTTTAAAGGTATTGGTTGCGCCCCTTCTAGCACAAATCGGTTTTAGAAGAATCGATAGCGCCGATCCTGATAGTTATAAGATCTCCTTACATCTCTTAGACTAGCGAAATCATACCTACACTAATTATGAGATATCCTTACCAATGATGCTAACCTTTATCAAGAAAACCCTTCAACACCTAAGATCTTCAAGACACCTGATAGTTTCTCCTCCTTAGGGTTTCTTCATTCTCATTGTGTGTTTTCTCTCCAAGATCAAATAGGTTAACTTGTGAATCCAATAGGTTAATCGTCTCTTCAATATCCTTAGGCCTCCAAGAACTTGTTTTATAAAACAAGGTTTTGCCCTAATGAGCCCTCTTCAAGAATTACCCCTTAAGGTGCAAGGAATTCTTTCCTCGTCCAAAAACGTGTGTTTGGTCACTCTTTTCCTCTCATATTTTCTCAACAAAAAAAGTATATCTAGACCAAAACTACCATTCTTTTCTAATGAAAAGAGTATATAGAAGTTCGAAAATATGAAATTAAAACTTGAAATAACATTGAATCAGAATTGTACTTGCTAAAGCCTAAGAAGATACCGGGGGGTCTATTTTATTGCTCTCAATTTAATTTTTGTCCATTATTTGCTCCATTAATCCAAATATTGCCCTTGAATTTGATTTTAAGGACCTAAAAAAGCATTCCAACTACCTAGGATTTAGAAATTAAGGTACAAAGTTAGTCCAAAAAAAAAAAAAAGGTGTCAATATTAGCCCCTTTTTGTTAATCTCTTTTACTAGAAGAGTGCAGCAAAGCTAAATGCACTAATTTTTGTTCAAGGACTAACTCTAGATGATAAAATGAGCACCACGTCATAACAAAAAAGGATTTCTAGATATATGACAAGAGAAAGAAGTAGTGGGCATGCTTCTACACAAAAATAAAAAGAAAAGAATGGTCATGTTTCCAATTATCATCTCAATGTTATGAAAAGCAAAAAGTGTGTGATAGTGTGTCCATCTAACATTTACACAATTTTTTTTTTTTTTTGAAAATGTATATATAAAAGATGTAGTGGCACATGTCCATTACCATCTTTACATGTGAAAAGAAAAAAGAAAAAAAGCTCTGATAGTATGTCAAGCTTCCATATCAATTGCTACTTTTTGTGTATGGAAAGAAAACGATGTTACGACTCTATTCAACTATCATCTATACAAAAAGTAAAAAAGATGACATATAGTCATGTGTCAAGTCGTCATCTTTGCATATGAAATAAAAACACTACGGGGTATCCGTTTATCCCTTTAGTGAACTTATTCGAGTCCATCCCACGATTCCGAAAAAAAAATCAAATTTTCTAGTTGCGCCAACATTTGACAACTACAATCTTGAAGATTCCAATCTTCTATTTACATTAATTCCATTCTTTTTGAGAACTAATTTTTGAATTTCTTTTGCATCCACCCCTTCTTATTCTCCAAATCTATTTTGTATTGGTGATGCAAATTAAATTTAGTGAATTTTGCTCAAGTCAAACATTCTCTTCTTATTTTTCTCATAAATTTTATCATTTATTATTTTATCCAGCCTCACCAGAGTATCTTCTTGTCAAGGATTATTATTTTTGTGTAGACACGCGATTATTAACTAACATATAATATGTTTGCTTAGTTGAGAACTACCCCATTCCTACTGTCAAATAAAGTTAATTTTATCTCATCGAAGATACTCTTCTAAGTGTCATTTTTGTAAGAGACTCTTCTAAGTGTCATTGGCATGATTGCCTTCATTTTGAGGCCACAATTATTTTTCATTTTTTTTTTTATTTAAAAATACCTGAGCTACTCTAAAATAAAAATAGCACTTTCTCTGTCATTCCCAGTGAAAGCAAAAACATGAAAATTACGGAGCATTTTTGCCCAATCTTCCCTACTTCAACTTCCCAAAAGAAAAGCAAAAACTGTGAAACACGGCTTTCCCCGACTACAAAACTACTTTTTCTACACTGAAAAACAGAAATCCAAAGAATCGAATGAGAAATTCGGGTCCAACTCCACCGGTTCAAGAGGGAAATCCAATTCCACAACCGGAGAATTGGTGACCGAAGTCGGAGCAGAAATGATCTCTGTGAGATCGGAATCCGAACCCTGCAAATTGTAATCCATCCCAAAGCTGTTCACCAAAGGATAGTTGAATTCCGGCGTACTGCCCGGAGATATGAATGCGGAAGGGAAAATACAATCCTCCTCGTTTTGCAAACCAGTCAATGCAGATGGGAATTCGGAGAATGGCGGAAGTACTTGCTCCCCAGGCTCCAGCTCTTGGTCAGCTTTAAATTTAAGCCCTGTTTCTAAGTTGAGAAGAATTTCTCTTGATTGGTCTGGCGCCTTTTCTTCCTGGTGAATAAAGTTATGGTGGGTTTGTTTGGGGAATTGCTTTTCCACTGATTGGGTGCAAGTGTGTCTTCCTTTGTAGGATATCTCAAATACTGAGGGGTCTTCGTCTAGTCTCTGAACTTGCTTTGTGGCCAAACAGCCTCGTGCATGTCGATGACTGCATCTAAAATAGCCCCTGCAATTGCAATAACACTTGTTAGCAAAAATTGGAACTATATAGAATTCATTTCCACATACCACATGGCCCATATGCACGCATAACGTGCATCTTCCCACCTACACCCCCCATTCATTTACATGCCTACTTTTCAAAAATTATACTAAATGGGCATGAGGGACATTGGCTACACCACATCACATGAGAATTTAAAGCAATCGTTTTAGCACCCAAAAAAAAAAAAAGTGTATTTGGTGAAAGAAAAGTAGGTCCATAAGAACATGTGTTTGCTGAAAGATTTGGTAGGTTAACAAATAGATTATATTTTTGTTGATTCTACATTAGCCTGGTTGTGAACGTTTGATACTGACATGAATACCATCCACTAAAAAAAAAGACAAAAGAAATTAAAAAAAAAAAAAAACTCAGCTTCAACACTAGCTACACTAAAAAAAGAAAAGAAAAAAAAAAGAAAAAATTAATCAGAAATGCTAATTTTTAAGGGTTCGTATTGTCGGGGTTCTAAAAGAATAGATCCGGGGACCAGTGTGAATTTTAACTTCCAACCTCAAACTAGGGTACGCTTTTGAAACTCAATGTGAAAGCGGCAGCAAGATCATACGAATTCAAAGCAGCTCAGCAAGTAAATTCTAGCGGTCATATTTTCTCAGCAATCAATCAAGTCTCTCCAAGCTGAGTACATGGCCACATGGGGGCATTTAGTTGCCTGTGTCCTCTGGATAAGTTCCAGTTTCGCTTTTTAAAGTCTTTTGTCCTATTTAGAAAGAGTGAGAGACTATGCTTTGCTGGCCCCATGTGGAAATGATGTGCGTCTCAGTTTCCACCTGCATTTTTCTTTTGCATTAAAATTTTTAATGTAGATAGTTCATCCTATGACAACATTGCAATCTACTTCTCATGCATGCTTATTCCGTTTCAGAAAATATCTACCAACAAATAAGAACAATGCATTTTAAAACATGTTCACCGAAGATGGAAGCAATTCAAATACAAAACATGGAAACAAAAATAACAAAAGCCATAAGGTGCATGCAACATCTACTCAGTTCTTCTAGAGCAAACAAAAGGTATGGGAATATGCCACCAGAAGACAAAACCGAAAAGCCAAAAATCGAAAACAAGAACACAGATTTTTTGCGTGAAATTGTGGTGCAACGGGCGTTCTGTACAAATAGTTTTTTGTTTTTTTTTTTTTTCAATTATCCAAAAGCTCATAAATGTTAAGCCAAGAAACAGAAAATATCAACCCCACCCTCACCTTGGGAACTTAGCTCCAAGGATATCCTTCTGCCCATATTTTCTCCAGCTATGGCCATCATCAAGAGGCCCTTCCGAACCTGTCCCACTGCAGAGACGTACTCGTCGGGTCCATTGCTGCGCTGTCTTTCTGCAACACATATGTAAAGCAAATTAAAGAAGCTGACCACTAAACAAAAAGTACTTGATCAAAATTCATAATTGATTGATCAGTCAGAAAGTTAACCATAAAGATTAATTTTTGGTACGTGTTAGACCTGAAATTAAATTTTACCTCCTCTTGGAGACATAACTGTTGGGTTGATCCTTGAAATCGCGATCGGAAATCTCGCTCCTCGGACTACTACCGGCAAGGGACGGTGGGGTGTTGGGCGGAGACTCAAACTCCACGCCGGCAAGATCACCACTGCATTGTAGCATTTTGAGTGCTTTGTCGTAGGAAGAAAGTATCCTTTCAACTAACAGTTGGCGGACTTTTGGCGACGATGCAGGATGGAGATGGTTTCCTAGCTCCTTCGCCAGCTCCATCCCTTGGTTCAGCTCATTGATGAGAGTACTCTGCTCCGGCTCCTTCCACTTCTCCATCTAGAAATGAATTACAAGACCCAGCGACAAGAAAAAGGAAAATACTAATAACAGCAAGCAAGCTAAGGGATCGAATTGTTTCGGGAAAACTAGCTCGCTAGAAGTAGCTGGCAAAGACTAAATTGAGGGCTCAATTGATCGAACGGTAGGAAGCTTAGATCAAGACTACAAATAACCATGCAAGAGGGATATACGCATCCACCAAAAAAGCAGAAACATGAAGAATCACTTGAGGGCTGAAAATTGAAATGAAAGAAGCCAGCTGAACTTAAATTAAAACCCAAAAGAGCTAGTGACAGGATTGACTACATAGAATTCCAAGTATTGAACTTAGTTTCCTGCAGGAGGAAGAGAGGGTGAGTGGGATGAAATTTGAGGAAGGGGAATTTAAAGAGGAGAATTGGTAATAGGCTGTATGGAAGGACAAGCCACATTTCCAACACAGAAGAAGTTGGGAGGAAAAGGGATAACGATGTATCAGTGAAAAGTGAGGCTGGATCTTTTGAGTAGAGACACAGAAAAATCAGAGGACAAAGAAAATCAAAGCATCTTGTTTTTCCACGGGGGCCAAGTATCTGGTCCAATCATCATTAATTTCCTTGTAAGCGGCGAGAATGGGAGAAGCAGGGGAAAGGTCCAATTAGGAATTGCTGACTGCTTCAATCCTCCATGCACGGGGTTGGGTCGTCTGACCCACCTCCCCCATTATTTGCATGTATCATTGAAGTGCGAGGAAGGAACAATTCTAGAGGTTATTGAAAAGTCAGAGAGAGAAAGGGCAATAGATGAGAAGAGACCGTGAATCTTCGAGCCTTCTTCCGCATTCAAGAATAAAAATAGGCCCGAAGCAAGTAGAGTTGACACTTGACGCACGCGGGAATATGGCGTCATGGTCGCCCCTCCCATACGCTCATGCTCCAAGACTTCACAATATTCACACTGGTCATTATCTTATCCAATATGCACAAGGATTATCTCCTAAATTAACAGGCGGTGCAGAGTGTGTTTACCCTTCTTCGCGTGTTTTAGGGGACATCATAATATAGTTTAAATTTAAAGATTTTTATGTTCAACGTTTCAACTTTGAATCAAAGAAACGAGCCATTGAATCATGATCACCAAGTAATATGCATCTAAAATACTAATCCTAATCTTTATATTAATATAATTGGAAAAGCTATCATTTCGTTAAATTTTTCTTTTAATTCTATTGTTACCACATTATAATGCAGGCAACCGATTAGATCATATAGATATCTCTTCTTAGTCTAATAATGAGAGGATTGTGAAGAGATATGAAATTGGAGATGCACTATTTCATATTGTAAAGCACAACATTTATGTGAGCTGAGAAATTATTATATACATTACCAAACTTAACTTGATTTCACCATGCACGTGTATTTAATAATTTTTTTTTTTTTAAAAAATTATCATGTTTTGCACATATATTCAAATGTGTCATTACGACTAATTTACAGCCAGTGACGACCATATCACCATTAATATGTTGATGTAATGTTTATAATTAATTTTGGATGACTCATGAAACACATATAATATACATATGTGCATAGGGCACAATTCTCTAGAGCTTCGCCAAAGAATAATCATTAACAAATTTTCTATTATATTGAATGCAAGGTTTCTACATTTGAAATTTTAAATTCTCACTAAAGACAGTTTGGACCATGGATTCGGCTATCTTCATGGTATAACTCAAGTTCATCATAGTTTCTAATAGATTTTGACAAAAGTTCCCCCTAATTATTGTTGTGGTTGTAATTTAATTATTTAATTTCTAATTAGAAAGGTTAGCTAAAATTGTTCATGTACACACTGCAGATTTGGAATGAGACAAGAGGCCTTTGAAAAGATAATTTTACCCTCCTTAAAGCATATTGTAAACAAATCTAATATTTGATTTTGAAAAGTGTCTCTTAGTGCACCTCTACTTTACTTTCTTTTATTTGCTTTTATAAGTTAGTAAAAAAATCTTGAAGAAAACTTCCATTCATTTAAAAAATATGTATAATTATAAATGTATATTCTAGGTCTTATATAACTATATCTAGTCAAAAAGCGCCCATCATAATTTCTCCTTTTTAATATGCCAATAATTCAATGGTGGCTTACTTGTTCTATTTAGTCAATGTAGATTGATAACAATACTTTGATTAAATTGTAACTACTAGAAGAGTCAAATGAGACTTATTATTATTGAAAAATAAATTTTTTTATGTTTTTGTAATAATTTATAAGGGTAAAGCTATCTTTTCAATTGCATTTTTACATTATGTCAGATATGCGATGTGTGTGCATGCGAATTATTTCCATCATTTTTTAAAAAAAATTTGGAAAAATATTACTCTAGTAATAAGAAATAAGGTAGAATATCAGCAAGACCTAGGGGGAGGACGCTGATCCGTAAGTTTGGTACCACACCAGAGGGTCCGAAGGGCTTGTTGGTAGCTGGAGTTCCTATACAATCCAAAAAGAAAAAAAGAAAAAGGAAATAAGGTAGAACATTACTCAAATGCTCAAAATAAGAATGCAAGATGTTTATGACGAAAAAGTAATAAAGTAAGGAAGGTTTATAAGGTAATCTAGTAAGAGGGATTTTACCATGATGTGCTCTATTTAATAATTCAAATAAATCATATACTTTCTCCTTGTATGATTGCTAAAATTTATCACTGTTAAGATTAAAATAACCTATCAAAAGTCAATTTCTCATATCGTGGTCTATTTTATGTATTTGTGACAAAGTTCTTTTTTTTTTTTTTTTGGTCTAAAATAAAAAGATCTATTTTTTAAAAATTTTAGGAGGGGAGGGGGAAGACTTGAACCAAACAGATGGAATCAGTGAAATGCTTGCTGGTAAATATGTTTTCTATGGTCAAATGATTTATTTATTATTATTATTTTTAAAAAAAAGTCAAAACATGATTTGAGGCTTTTCCCAAATGTCTTCACATTTTGAAAACTCAACACACATTGCTAAACATTCATGGGATCAAGCCCAGCTACATATATAAACAATTCAATCTCTTTTTTTTTTTTTTGGCTAAAGGGAGGGGGATGTAATTAAAATTCATAATACTTATGCATTAGTGTGAGTGAGAAAGAGAATATATGTATGCAAATTTCATTTTCAACTATGAAAGAGGTTGGGTGAAGTGTAAATTAATTAAACATGATAACTATAGTGAACTGTTAAAGCAAAAATAACGTTGTTGTTGTTATCATAAAGTCACTTATAAATTCTAATTGTTTTGCTAGAAGTGTGTAAAAAATATAATTCTAACAAAACTGTAGATTTGCTAATAAGCAAAAAGATTTTTTTTATAAATTTATTTATTCAACCTTCCTTTAATTCATATGGTTTGGTTGAGGAATCAAGAGATAATGCTCTTTTGTTGTGTCCAAGAAAATATTCTTTCCTTCTTCCTCACAACTTGCTTTTGAACTGTTGGCTGAAATTGACTTGGTTAATTTGAGCAATTGATCGGATCATATAGATATCCTTTTAGTCTAATAAAAGAAACCTACCAAGGGTACAAAAACCAAAGGTATTGGAAGAAATATGGAATAGGAATGGGTCATCTCATGTTTTGAAGAATAACCTCTATATAGGCCTTGAACAAAGCAAAATTAATTAATTAAAAAAATTTAAAAAAATAAAAAAAAAATTGAAGAGAAGAAGAAAAAGAAAATGTATCATTTTGTATCTATCATGAGTAATTTAGTGTTAATAATGACTATATCATCATTGATATGTTAATATAATGTTTATCATTGATTTTGGATGACTAATGACAGATACACATGTCATACAAATGTGCATAGAAAAGGATGACAAAAATGACTAAAAGGATTTAGGGTGTACTTTAGGGGATCATTTCAATGCTTAAGTTAGAAACTAGAAGGGTAAGGGACGAATGACAATAACATAAGAATTTTGTACGTTTATGGTTAAATCTCCTTCTATAGTAGCGAGAGCCATCCCCCTAATTAGGATTCAATACCATAATTTAGGAGGGTTTACATAAGAATTATGTGCCTATACTCCTACATTTATTGGGGGGTTATGAATATTTTATTAATCCCATTTAAATGCCTCTAATTTCATGTACTTAATTTTACCAAGCCTCCTTAGTGCTCATTGACCTTGGAAAGTGGCCTCATTAATGTCCCTAATTTAGGATAACATTTTTTGCCTCATAAGTTGCCCCCCCCCCCCCCCCCCCCCCCCCCACTCCTAATCCTAAAAATTATTTTTCTTAGCTCAAGAATAGTTGAAAACCCCACCCCTCTTTTTTCTTTTCTTTTTTTTTTCATGACCTTGTTGGTGCAAAAGTCAAGCTAATATAAGCTCATTCATCATTGAATATGAGCAAAGCTCATCTTTGAAAATACAAAAAGTGTATGAGCAAGGCTATGCTCAACTATTAAACAAGTGTATAAACTGAACTTACCTGCTAAGAATGTGAGCTGAGTTCATCTGTCAAGTTGCGTGAGCTAGGAGAGATCATCTATCAAACTATATGAGTAAAGCTCATCTGTTAGGATCATGTGAGCATTTCTCATCTATCAAGTTATATGACCTTTCTTATTTGTCAAGATTATATGGGCATTGCCCATTTGTCAAGTTATATAATCATTTTGCTTATCAATCAAGATTATATGTGCATTTCCTATCTATCAAGTTATTAGAGTACTACTTATCTATCAAGATTATACAAAACATTATTATATAGGCATAGCCCATCTATCTTTATGCATTCTAGCAAGTGGGTCCATTTGGCCTGTTGAATTAGTCTTGTAGCTTTTGTATGCTATTTTTGGAAGCACATTTCCCTATATATCACTAAAAGGAGAACATCTTATCATATTATAATTCAGTTACATGGAGTATACTTGTCAATGGTTTTTGTATGCTTTAAGTTTGATCATGTTACTTTTCTATTCAATTTGTTCATCATGTTTATATGTAAAATATTAATTCTATGTATAAAATGTTGAAAAGAAATCATTCAATGTTGAGGTCTTTGATTACTTGACTTCCTTTGAGCCAAGGTACACTTGATTGGGATTTGCCTCCTATTTTCTATTAAGATGTGTTTGTCTTATTTAGTTTCCCTTTTCTTCTCTATTCCTTCTCATTATGTCATCCAAGTGGATATATTTTTTCAATTGAGCCACCAACTCATTCATATTAGTTTTGGACTTCTTCCCTAGCCTAGAGACCCAGAAAAATTTAATTTATGAAGTAATAAAAGAAAAGAAAAGAAAGAGAAAGAAAAGAAGGAAAAGGAGGGGCATCAGCAAGGATTCATCGATGAACCCAAGGTCTTCGTCGATGAATGTTGTCCTATGTCTCGTTGACGAAGTACACATGTCTCGTCGACGAGGAGATACCAAGAGAGGAAAATTTTCAGACCCTAAAAATGTTCGTCGATGAACTTCCTTCTTCGGTTTATCGACGAGTCCGCATGTCTCGTTGGTGAAGCCACGAGGACAGCTGCCTATATATGGCCAAGAATCAGATTTCTGGCGAGAAATTCATTTCCTCTCTCATTTTCTCTCTCTACCTTCGGCTCACCCTCCTTCTCTCTTCAAATCCAACTCCGTTTTACCTTGTTTCGATGATCAGAAGCCACCACGTGGTTCATAGGGAGATTTTCTACAACTTCACAAGAGCGGATTGTTGATTTGGAGTCATTGGGCACCACTCCAAAATCAGGGTAAATAAGGTATTTTAAGGTTTAAGTGTTTATTTGGAGTATATAGGGCCTAGGAAATTCTAAATGAGAAATATTTTGGGATTGAGTTGATTGAACTGGGAGTAAATGCAATTTTAAGGTTTGGAGTTCTGAATGCCGCTGGAGTGATTTAGGGTTTTTCAACAGGTTTCTCAGGAAACAGGTAAGGGGATAGATTAAGTCAAATACTTTTAGAAAATTTATTATTGAATATATAGTATTTAATTTTGAAATTTATATATGTGATTGGTATTGTTTTTAGGAATACTGATGTTGAATAAGAAAACCCTAGAAACAAATCTAATGATATTTCCCATGCAAATAGCATGATATATATAGTATTAGTCACTTGTGTGGCATGAGTATATATTTTACAGCATTAATAGTTTGTCAGAATATTTTATGATTCCTCCGAACAAAGGTGATTTGATAACAATTTATTTTTAGAAAAACTATAAATAGTACAGAAATTATATTTTCAGTATATTATAATATTCAGCCGGCGCAGATGCCATGATTATTCAGCTGGTGTAGATTCCGTGATAATTCATCCAGCATAGATGTCGTGTTTATTCAACCGGCGCAGATTTCGTGATTATTCAGTTGGCCCAGATGCCGTTATATTTTTGTCGGCGCAGATATCGTGAACATATTTATATGTATATAACAGTTTAATTAGAAATAATATTATGTCAGATTTTACATAGGATCATGAAATAGTATATATAGTATTTATGAAATTTACTATATGATAGCAAAACCCCGATGGCTTAGTGAAACCTAAGGTGTAGTCCCAAAAGGGGGGGTGAATTGGGTTATTTAAAATTCCTTAGAGTTTGTTTATGAGTTATCGACTTTTTACAATCTTTTAAAGACTTCTTATATTCTTGTTGATTAGGCAATCCACACAAACACTTACTTCTTTTATCCAATCCACAACCACAACACACACAACCAATTGATTAACTGTTCAAGCCAAACGAACACATTTTCTTTACAATATTTACTAGCCTGTATATGAATGTGTAAGTCCTGTAGTTGACCTTTGAACTAAAGATTAAAACAACATCCAATTACTCTTTCCAAAATCAGAATTCAAATAAACCTTTAGCTAATAGGTTTTTGGTTGTTAACCAATCAGCGTACTCCCTTACGGTTTCCGCAAAATATTGATTAACCAATGTACTCCCTTTTGGTTTGTGCAAGCCTAAGAACAAATTAAGCTTTGGTTTATTTAATTTTCAATATACATTGTTTTTATGATTGAAAGAATTACAAAATCCATACAGTTTATATTTTTGCTGGAATTTCAAGAGAGGAAGGGAAAGAGAGTGACACCAATGTTTTTACGAGGTTCGGCTTACCCCAGCCTATGTCCTCGCCTTAGATCAACTACCTAAGGATTTCACTATACCTTGTTCCTTCCACGTGATACAAAAACCTTTACAACAACCGACCTCTTTTTTAAGAAGAGAAACCTTTCCAAGCAACAACCTATGTTTGGTGCAACTATCCAACTATACCTTGAACCATCAAAGATCTAATAAAAAGGAACGAATATCTGCGTATAAAAACACTCTCAAACACAAAGCAAGTTGTACAAGTTAAATCACTAATTGTACTTCAAAACCAAAACTAAATAGAAAATGTGAAACTTAAGTTTTAAAAGTCACCAATGGTTCTTTCTTATTGATATAGAGATTTTAGTTGTAAATCAGAACCAAAGATTTTTAATCAACCAGAAATTTCGTAGAGTTTCCCCCAGTAAGAGTGTGAGCAAGTATGAGTTTTAAGAGAATTTTAGCGTAGAAAGCTTGTATTGCTTGAGCATATTTTTTCATTAAGCAAGGAAGGTATTTGTAGACTTTTAAAGAAAAGTTTTCTCATTTAACATGGAGTATGTAGGTAACTTTTCAAAAGATATTAAATCATAGAATCAATTTTGAAAAACTTCTCGTATAGTTTGAAATTCAAAATTCTCCGCAGAGTCAGTCGGCTGACTCGCTCGACTGGGTCATTTTTGTACTAGTCAGTCGGCTGGATAGGCGGCTGACACCATTCTGTCTCTTCAAAAAATAATTGTCAGTCGGCTAATTGAACCACGTTCAAAATGGTCAGTTGGCTGGACACTATCAGTCGACTGGGTGTTTTCAGTTCATCGAGTTAATCGGCTGGACAATTAACTTTGCTATAGGTTTTCTGTCAGTCGGCTGACTAAACTTAAAGTCTTTTCTAGTCAGTTGGCTGACCAGTCCTTTATCTGATTTTACATTTTTGATTTTCAAATTTAATTTTGATCTCTTGTTTTGGTTTTTCATAAAACATTTTTCGAGGTTTTAAAGTAGGTGTCTAAGTCCATCTATTTTAAGGAGCTTCACATATCTAAATAGTAATGACTTGAAGTACTTACAAATATCCTTCTAAGCATGATCTCCTTAATCACTAAGTCTTGCAGTCTCTTGAGATTTCGTCTTTACTTCAAGACCTACTTAGCCTTTAAGTTGTTCATTTGTCGTTCATTACTTCAATATACTAAGAAGCTTTCACTTGATTGACTTTGATTTCTAGCTTACTTTCCATTATTAAACATGAGTGTCCTTTTACTTAGACCTGAAATAAACCACTCAACAACACAAGTTAAAACATCATTCACTTTTTATCATCAAAATAAGATTGAAATACCTAATTAGGCCAACAATCTCCCCCTTTTTGATGATGACAAACAAGGACTTGCAAAGCAAATATTGATTACTTGTATTGTGTTCGCTTAGTTTGAACAATTAATCAATTGGTTGTGTGTGTTGTGGTTGTGGATTGAACAGAAGAAGTAAGTGTTTGTGTGGATTGCCTAATCAATAAAAATATAAAAAGTCTTTAAAAGATTGTAAAAAGTCAAGAACTCATAAACAGACTCTAAGGAATTTTAAATAACCCAATTCACCCCCCCTTTTGGGACTACACCTTAGGTTTCAATTGGTATCAGAGCGGGGTTATAACAAATACTAACAAGTAGTTATAGAAAGATCTAATGGCACACATAGGAGTAACTCCCTTCGGAGAGGGTCAATCGTCAACTTAGCCACCCATCTTTTGTGGTTTGAACTATAATTTTTGGAAACAGCATATGAAAATATATTTCCAAACTATGAATTGGAAAGCTTGGGAGGTTGTCACAGATGGTGACCTAATTTTCCTTAAATTAGTAGATAGAAAACAAGTTCCTAAGGAGAAAAAGGACATGACTGAAATTGATCACAAAATGCTGCAAGTTAATTCTAGTGCAATAAATGCTTTATATTGTGCTTTTGATATGAATGAATTCAATCGAGTCATGACTTGCAAATCATCCAAGGAAATATGGGACAAACTTGAGGTAACCTACGAAGTCAATATGGATGCTAGAGATAATAGGATTGATATGCTTACAAGCGAATATGAAGCTTTTAAGATGAATCCAGGTGAATCTATAACTAGCATGTACACTAGGTTCACTCATATAATAAATTTCCTAAATGCCTTAGGAAAAACCTACACTACCTATGAGATGATAAGAAAAGTTCTTAGAGGCTTGCCACCTATATGGGAACCAAAGGCCACTACAATAAACAGAAGGTAGGAATCTTAAAACCACTTCTTTTGATGAACTAATAGGTTCTCTACTCACATATGAAATGTCAATGAATAATAGGAATGGTAAAACCAAAGCTCAAAAATCTATAGCATTCAAAGCTTCAAAAGAAAACTCTAGAAGTGAAGAAGAGATGGATGAAGATGAACTAGCCTTCATATCTAAGAAACTTGCAAAAATCCTTAGAAGGAAAAACAAATTCAAAAGAAGAAACCAAAACTCCGAATCAGATGAAGAAGAAATTAGTAAGAAGAAATCAAGAAATAAAATTCCTACATGTTATAACTGCAACAAACTGGACATATAACATTGGAATGTCCACTACTTAAGAAGGATTCCAAAAATAAAACGGCAATGAAAGCCACTACTTGGGATAATCGAAGTACAAGAAGTTCCAATGATGAATCAAGTGACAAAGAGGTTACTTATACTTGCTATATAGCATGGGATGACGATGAAGAACATTGTTCCTCATCCAAATTGGATAATGAATATGGCAGCGATTCATCTAATGAATCCAATTATGAGAGTATGTCATCTTATGAAGAATTTCAAAATGATTTATTCAAGGTTCATAAGATGTTAGTTAATGTGACTAAACAATACACATCATTGAAAAACAAGAATGAAGGAGTTATGAAAGAGTCAGAAGCCAAAAATCTTACTGAAAAGGAAAAAGATTTGAAAATCAAGAAATTAGAAAGCAAGAAAAAAAAATTGATGAAAGAAATAGAAGATCTAAGACTCCAAACTTCTATGAAAATTGAGAAAGACATATATTTCTAAATTGAAAAGTAAAATCAATAACTTGTCTCAAGAAATAGTGAAATCACAAGTGAATGTTGATGGCAAGAAAGATATAAAGATAAATGATCTCAAAAGACAAATTGAAGATAAAGAAAAGATCATTTACAATTTTACTAGAGGGAAATAAAATTTTGACAAAATAATTGGATCACAAAGAATGTACCTAGACAAAGAAGACATAGGATTTAATGGAACTGAGAATAAAAGAAAAAAGAATCTCTACATGGGATACTTTACAAAAGCCTAAAAAAATTATGCTAGCACCTCTTCTAATGCCCATACTCACACTATATGCTATCTATGTAAGAAGAATGGACATATAAAGTTTGAATGTCCATTAAAGAGGAAAGATCTGAAAATTAAACAAGTTTGGAAAGTAAAAGAAACTTCCCTTATTAAGCCATCCATACCCAAGAAAATATGGGTACCAAAATAAAAGTCAAGTTCATAAATCAAGGACTCCATAGATGTTAGGTATTCCTTTTAGAAATTAGGAAAGAAACTTAATCACATCTTCTACAAGGATATTGAACCGGTATAAATGAAAAGATGAGTTTTACGAAGCCTAATGATGCTTATCATATTAAAACTAATAAAAATTGTTTGCCTCAATCAATGAATAAATCATACAAAGCTTAAGTTAGAAAACATTAAGATTTGCAAAGCAAATTTTGGAGTTCATATGAAATAAAAATAAAACTAAAGCAAATTGAACTCATTGCATAAGTATTTTAATAGCAGTATTTCCAAACTCAGTTCTATTACATGCATAATTTCCTTGAAAATAAAAGCTGAATATTAATAAATAATTTCATGGAAATACTGACTTAGTTTATCCTCTTACCTGACTTATGAAAAAAGCCCATAAATTACTCCAAAATTACACTCGTGTGTTCCCCAACTCAACACCCTGAAATTGCATTTCCCCCAACAAACCCATCTAATACCTTTTCTCAACCCAGAAATACCAAATACCTTAATAAATATTAAAATAATCAACTTACTCAAATTTTTGGATAGTGCCCAAGTTAGCCTAACCAATGAATCACTCTAGCAAATTTGTAAAGAATTTTCTCAAGAGTAACGTGGCGGCTTTAGATCGTCGATTCGGCAAAAGTCGGAGCCAGAATCGAAGAGAGAAAGAGAGGGAGTCATAGGAGAGAGAGAGAAAAAAAAGATAGAAGGTTTCTGTAAATTTTGCTCGCAGAAATATAGGTTCTTGAGCTTATATAGAAAGCTTGTCCATGTGGCCTCGTTGACGGGTCACATTTCCTTGTCGACGAGTCAATGAAGGGAGCTCGTCGATGAACACCTTATCCTCGTTGACGAGTTTCAGAGTCTAAAACAGTCCCCTCTCGATAACTTCTTGTCGACAAGATGCATGTTTCCATCGACAAGCCCAAGAATCCTCCTCGTCAACGAGCACTTCTTCACTTGTCGATGAGACCCTGTTGAAATCCCTTAAGAAAATTCCTTTTTCTCTCATTCTTTTATTATTTAATTACTATAATTTCTCAGGTCTCTACACCTCTTCCCCATATAGATGACTTTGTTGATCAGCTCCAAGGTACACGAGTTTATTCTAAGATTGATCTATGCTCTGGGTATCATCAAGTGAAGGTTAAGGTAGAGGATATCTCTAAGACAATGTTCCAAACTCGGTATGGCCATTATGAGTTTCTGGTCATGCCATTCGGATTGACGAATGCTCCTGTTGTATTTATGGACCTAATGAATAGAGTTCCATCAGGTACTTAGACCAGTTTGTAGTGGTTTTCATTAATTATATACTGGTCAATTTGAGGAGTTTCAAGGAGCATAAGACACACTTAAGGCTGGTACTTCAGATACTCAAAGAAAGGAAGTTGTATGTCAAATTTAAAAAGTGTGAATTCTGGTTAGAAGCTTCTTGGGACTGGTGGGGTATTATAGCCGGTTCGTAGAGGATTCTCTAAGCTATCAGGGCCTCTGACAAGACTAACCAGGAAGAATATTAGGTTTGAATGGAATGATGTAAGCAGAGCTTCCAGGAATTGAAGCAGCGGCTCGTCACTGCACCAATATTGACTATTCCATTAGGAAGTGACGAATATGTAATCTATAGTGATGTGTCTTTGAAGGGGCTCGAATGTGTTCTGATGTAGTAAGGGAGAGTTGTAGCATATGCCTTCCGAAAGTTGAAAGAATATGAAAAGAATTATCCTACACTCGATTTAGAATTGGCTGCAGTGGTTTACGCATTGAAGATCTGGAGGCATTATTTGTATGGTAGGAGGTGCAAAGTATTTTCAAATTATAAAATTTTAAAGTATTTCTTCACACAAAAGGAATTGAACATGAGACAGAGGAGGTGGCTCAAGCTGATTAAAGACTATGATTGCACCATCAGTTATCACCTAGGGAAGGTTAATGTGGTAGCTGATGTGTTGAGTCATAAATCAAGGAGTGCATCTGTATCAGCGATGGTAATTGCACATCATATCAAAATGGATTTGGAAAGACTCTGGGTGGAGCTTGTAAAGGGTAGTCATCAGACGTTCATCACTAATCTGGTGGTGCTGCCCACACTGCTAGAAAGGATCAAAATTGCTCATATAAAAGATGTTGAGTTAATGAAAATTATGGATAATGTGTAGAGCAGTTAGGGAGCAGAGTTTGATATTTCAGGTTCCGTACTAGACTTTGTGTGACTACAGATGCTGAGATTAAACAAATTATTCTAGTAAAGGCGCATCGTTCCCTGTATAGAGTACATCTAGGGAGTATGAAAATGTACAGGGATTTGAGGTCATCCTTTTGGTGGAACAAAATGAAAAGGGAGATTTCTGAATATGTAGGGGAGTTTGATATGCCAACAGGTGAAGGCTGAGCATCAGAGACCAGCACGACCATTGCAACCACTTTACATTCTTGAATGGAAGTGGAAGCATATAGCTATGGACTCCATATTGGGGTTACTGCCGGCGCAGCATGGATAGGACACCACCTGGGTGGTCATTGATAGACTGACGAAGACCATCCATTTTCTCCCCATCAGAGTTAACTACTTCTTAGGTAGATTGGTAAAGCTGTATGTACTAGAAATAATCAGATTGCATGGAGTACCTATGTCCATCGTTTCTGATTGGGATCCACGTTTCACATTATAATTCTGGAAAAGCTTGCAAAGAGCTTTGAGATCCCAGTTGGCTTTCAACATGGCCTTTCATCCTTAAACCGATGGATAGACTGAGATAACTATTTAGATATTAGAGGATATGTTGCATTCCTATGTGCTAGATTTTGGAGGTAGTTGGATTCAGTATCTGCCATTAGTGGAATTTTCTTGCAATAACAACTACCAGGCTAGTATTGGGATGGCTCCGTACAAAGCATTGTATGGACGAAGGTGTCGATCTCTACTATATTGGGATGAAATTAGAGAGAAGCAGATATTGGGGCCACAAATGGTACAGCGGGCTTCCGAGAAAATCAAGCTTATCTAGGAAAGGATTAAAACGACTTAGAGCCGACAGAAAAGCTATGTAGATACCCGTCGATGAGTTCTGGAATTTGATGAAGGTGATAAAGTATTCTTGAAAATTGCGTTGATGAAAGGAGTAATGAGGTTCGGGAAGAAGGGTAAGCTTAGCCCTAGATATATTGGGTCGTTTGAGATATTGGGAAGAGTTGACCCAGTTGCCTACAGGTTAGCGTTACCCCCAACACTATCCAAAATTGACGATGTATTTCACATGTCCATGTTGAAGAAATGCATCCCAGATCCATCTCACATAATAAGTTATGAAATACTAGAGATTGGCGAGACCTTATCTTATGAAGAGATACTAGTTCAGGTCTTAGATTATAAAGAGCAAAAATTGCACACCAAGAAAATTCCACTAATGAAAGTGCTCTGGAGAAATCACACAGTTAAGGAAGTTTCATGGGAGTTAGAGCAGGATATGCATCAAAAGTTCCCACATCTGGTTTAGTGGGATTTAACATCAGTCAGGTAAGAAATCATGTAAGTAAATTTTTGTGCAGGTTAATCAGTTGTATGTATAGTTTTTTCAGTTTTTCAATGTTTTTGAAGAGTTTTTTTTTGTTATTGTAATCTCCCATAACTGTAAATGTAACCATAATATTCCTCTGCCATAAGTGAGGGTAATTAATAAAATTACAGCGAGTTTTCCTCGGAGATTAATATATGAGATAAATAGAAAATTTTAAGGAAGAAACTATTATAAGGAGGGAAGGATGTAGAGACCCAGAAAAATTTAATTTATGAAGTAATAAAAGAAAAGAAAAGAAAGAAAAAAAGGAAAAGGAGGGGCACCGGTTAGGATTTGTCGACGAACCCAGGGTCTTCGTGGATGAATGTCCTCCTAGGTCTCGTCAACGAAGTACACATGTCTCATCGATGAGGAGATACTGAGAGAGGAAAAATTCTAGACCCTAAAAGTGTTCGTCGATGAACTCATCAGTTTCATCGAAAAACTTCCTTCTTCGGTTCGTTGACGAGTCCGCATGTCTCGTTGACGAAGCCACGTGAACAGTTGCCTATATATGGCCGAGAATCATATTTCTAGCCAGAAATTCATTTCCTCTCTAATTTTCTCTCTCTACCTTTAGCTCACCCTCCTTCTCTCTTCAGATTCGGCACCATTACCCTGTTTCGATGAACAAAAGCCACCACATGGTTCATGGGGAGATTCTCTACAACTTAATCAAAGCGGATTGTTGATTTGGAGTCCTTGGGCACCACTCCAAAATCAGGGTAAGTAAGGTATTTTAGGGTTTAAGTGTTTATTTGGAGTATATAGAGCCTAAGAAATACTAAATGAGAAATATTCTAGGGTTGAGTTGATTGAACTAAGAGTAAATGCAATTTCAGGGTTTGGAGTTTTGAACGCCGCAGGCGTGATTTAGGGTTTTTCAATAGGTTTGAACAGGTAAGGGGATAGACTAAGTCAGATATATTCAGAAAATTTATTATTGAATATATAATATTGAATTCAGAAATTTATATATGTGATTAGTATAGTTTTGGGGAATACTGATGTTGAATGAGAAAACCCTAGAAACAGATATAATGATATTTTTCAGCAAAATATGTTTTTCCTAGACAGATAGCATGATATATATATATAGTAGCACTCACTCGTGTGACACGAGTATATATTTTACAGCATTAATAGCTTGTCAGAATATTTTATGATTCCTCAGAACAAGCGTGATTTGATAATAGTTTATTTTTAGAAAAACTATAAACAGTACAAAAATTATATTTTTAGTATATTATAATATTCAGTCGGCGCAGATGCCGTGAATAGATTTATATGTATATAACAGTTTAATCAGAAATATTATTATGTCACATATTACACAGGATCATGAAATAGTATATAGAGTATTTATGAAATTTACTATATGATAATAGAACTCTAATGGCTTAGTTTGGTTTTGGAGTACGGTACCATAACTATTCAGATTAGGTAGTGCTACCACACATCTCAGATATAGTGTGGGAGATGGGTATTCGATTAAGCCCAAAGAAGAGTAGTGTGCCCCCTAGCAATCCGGATTAGGTTGGGCAGGCCAATCGTACTTACTGACTAATCAACTTTGACTTAGCGTGGTAGGCTAACCATTGCTAGGTCCCGTACACGGCCGCACAACCCAGTCATGTGGGGATAATACAAAACGACAGCTAGCTATCCATCCAGAGAATGATTTAAGTAATATATAGATATATATGTTATGTTGAATTATGTTTTATTCAGATTTTCTATAGAACAGTTTTACCAGATTTGTCAAATGCAAGTTAAACTATGTACAAAATTTCCTTATTTATCTGATATAGTTTATCATATACAGTATATGTGTATAACACAATAATAGTCATGTTGCCATACACTAATATTAGTCTATCTCCCTTACTGAGAGGTGTCTCACCCCAGCATTACAAACATTTTAGAAAATCTCAACAGACGAGTGGAGCGAGCTCCGAGATAAAAGAGTTCATTGGTACTACCCCAATTGCAGGGTAAGTAGTTGAGTTCAGATCAGGATGGATTTTTGGGTATGACTCTAGGATGTATGGTCCTCTTTGGGTTATATATATAGATATGTATTGGAACCAGTAAAACTTTGGTATTATATACAAGGTTAAGTGTATTATGGTTTCTGCTGCATAGTTGGCATGCATTTATAAACAAATGTATTCTCGGTTCCCTTGGGGTCCAGGTTGACTTTGATTATGTTTATTGTATTAGAGTTCTATTATTATTATTATGATAAAAAAGAATATAGAAAAAATTTGGGGTCATTACACCTAGTGACATTAGGAATTCGCTAGGACGAAGTGTCATTGTTAACTTTGTCATAGCTACTCCAAGATACAAAATCTTGATCTTTAAAGTAACATTGTTGAACCAGAACAAAAATTCCTTCAACGACTCCCTCTCTCCTTAGACCAAGCTTATTAAATAATTAAGCGGAGATCTTGACTCTCTTTTAGTTGTTAATGTAACATCTGACAAACCATGCTCCATATCTACAGTGGCTCCAATCCCTAGCTTTAATGTTCAATGCCAAGACATAGTATGCCCCTTCAAGGTTGCTAAAAAGCATGGCACATGATAGCATATGATGTTCCTTGCAACCGAATTAGCATCTTGAAGGAATCTAATTCATTGGGTCCATGGTACCAACATATTTGTTGATACTTGGAAACTTAAATTTTGAAGGTAAAGATACATCCATTACCTCTTTGGTAAAAGGAGGGCTTAAAAATTTAATAGGTTGTTCACCCAATAAGGATTGATCATGAACTTCTTTTATCATTTCCTCAAGTTGATCGGTCTTGTTAAACTTCTCTTCAAATTCCAATAAGCACTGCGGACACCTTATTTTGTTCGAGATCTTTTATTTCTTTCTTATTTTTGCACCATCTATGGTATTTCCTAAAGGCCTTGGGTTGGTCTTTTTTTTTTTTTCTTTCCCTTACCCTGTCTTTGTCTTTCCATCTCTCATTTCATTATGATAAACACTTTATAAGCAAAAAAATTGAAAATCTTAATACAAGAGTCTACAACAGTTTGTTTACGTAATTTGAAACTTCAATTATATTTAAAAAAACAAAAGGTGTTAAAAAATGCAATACAATAAAGGGGGTCTTCAAATTATTGTCCTTCCTTTCGGAAATGTTTACCAAACAAATTAGTAATGTGGCAACCATAGGGGCTCCCGTGTATGCTATAAAGGGCAATTTTGTCACTTTGGTTAACTAGCCAACAATTAGGCCATTCACCCAAACAAAATTTTTAAAATCAAAATCAAGAAAATTAAAGAAAGCTGAAAACAGATTTTAAAAGGTGAAATTACAAGGAAATATAGAGACAGGAAAAATACAATAGTAGGAAAATAGCAATAAAATTCAGTGAAATGGAGCGTTGGAAGGAGCAAATTTAGTGTGTGCAATTTTGGAGACAAAAGAGAGGTATAATAGTCATTTGGTAGCGGTTATTACAGTTGTAATATTGGTTTGTTGGGTGGAAAAAAGGAAGATTCCCCACTAATTGGGGTAGTCATTGAGATGGTATTACAAAAATGGAAGAAACAACTAGTGGCCTACTTTTTATAAGGTTTCAACATTTGGAAGGTTTTTTAGTGTGCATAGAAGTAAAGGGATGAGTGGATGTGATATATAGTTGTGAATGTGTGCACGTGAGAGAATGAAACATGATAAGTGCACATAGCTTATTATGGTGTGCAAGTGGGTGCTCATGAGACTTTGAAAACGATCAAGTTGGTGGCAACATAAAGTCAAATAGTTTTACAGCTATAATAAAATGGAGGCAGTTATTACAATATTAGATAAGTTAGTTACAATGGTAAGAAATTGAAATTCAATTGGGAATGTGATATGGTGTTAAAATGAGTGCCCATCCAATATTTAGACAAGTATTTGTAGCACACTTGTAATTCACATAGATGCAGGTTATTTTACTTCAAAATAAAAAAAGATCACGTGATAATTTTAAAAGGCAGCACTGTAGTGTTTAGGGAGTTTTTCACAACTATAAGGAGTTATGTATAGTTAAAAGGCATGTTTGTGTACATATAGATGATGAGGTATAAAGTGGATGTGGTATACCTGTAGAAAGTTTATATACAGGGGCCTTGCGATTTCATTTGATACACATAAGAAAATAGGACGAGAGAACACGTAGGGTGTAATTAAAGGAGAGTGAAGGTTTTGCTAAAGAAGAAGGTAGAAAGTGGTTCCAAGGGAGGAGGTTCTACCCAATGGTGGATTAAAATAATTGCTACAGAAGAAAAGAGGAAACTATAAGAATGAAAGCTTGAAGAAAGTTTGTGTGAAGGGAAATAATATGAAGTGAAGTAAAGCAAATTCAGTCCTACAGGTTAGTATTGTCATTTTCTTTTTTGAAGATGTTGTGTAGAATTTGACTATAATCCGAGGTATGATATAATTTGATTGTGTTTGGAATTGGATTTGTCCATGAATTTGTTGATGCATGTGGTAGAAAACTAAAGTTCAATTCTATTTTTCAAATTTTAAGTTTGTTTTTACAATGGAGATTTGCTAGGAAGTTAGTTCTAAAAGTCTAAATTGTTTATAAAATATGATTTCAAGTAAAATAAAGGGTATTGAATGTATGTGGAGAAGTAGGAAATTATCAAATAGTATTTTTAATATATATGTCAAGAATGTACAGAGTAATTGCAAAATAGGTTTAAGGCTAACTAAATACATATCCATGAAGATGGGAAGTTTGAATGACTGCATCACAATAAAACAACCAGGTCTATTTCATCTGTTATGCATGTGGCCTGTGTGAATGAATTTCTTCAATGTAATTTGAAAGTTCAACCAAAAATTAGAGTACAACTTGTTTAAAAATATGAACAGATGATCAAAATGAATAGTTGATGTGCACATTTTGAAATCATGAAGGACTTAGTGAATTGTTTTGTGTATAAATGAAAGATTTGATGTAGGCATTCTTTTGAAATTACATATGCATGTTCAAAATGAATAGTTGATCTGCATATTTGAAATTAAGGTTAAATTGGTGAATATTTAGTGTGAGAATGAATGATTTGGCACATGTATTATTTTGAAAATCATGAATAAGTCATTCATAAATAAATGGTTTGATGTATACATTTTTTTTTTTGAAAATCATGAATGAATTGGTGAGTTTTTTAGCGCAAATTGTTTGATTTATACAATTGTTTTGAAAATCATGAATGGATTGGTGAGTTATTTAGTGCAAATGGTGTAACGCTTTTCTTTTCAAATCATGAATTGTATGATATGCAATGTTGATGGGCAACATGGTGAACCGAGTCTTAAAATTTGTTTGTAGGTTCAAGGGATTCCGATCTCATGGGTTCACATCAACTATTTTTTTTTTTTTTTGTGTGTTCTTTCATTTGAAAGCATGCATGAATTGTACATTATACACATATAAGAAATGCTATTTGGGGTTGATCTTCAAATAAAGAAGTCAAAAAGGTATTAATCAAATTTAATGCGTTGGTAGGTTGCGATAGAAAGTGTACATGAGTGAGATTTTAAGAAAAGCAGGGTGATACAATGCCTGCATAATAGATATATTAAGAGGTTTTGAAAAATCAAAGGGTAAGTTTAGAAAAATGTGCGTGGAAAAGGTTTGGAAAAGTGAAATCCAACATAAAATCATTGCAAATAAAGCCTAGACTAACAACACATTCCCAACCAAGTCATAATTAAACCTTTAAAACCTATATTTTGTTAGCTCCAAGGTTTTATTAACTTTATTTTCATGATAACAAGTTGTTGCATACTAATGACTTTGTACTTAAGTTGTTTTTTAATATAAATAAGCTATTGAAGTTGAAGAATTAAGAAGAGATTTTTTATTTTTTTTAACAAAAGGAGGGCGGCACCTCCAATTATTTATTGATATTCTCTTATTTTTGGCGGAGGAATATCGTGGTTACAAGACAAGCATTGGGAGATTACATATAAAAAAAAATTAAAGGTCTTCCAAAAAACAACACCAACAACCAACCAAAACTGGATTACAAATCCAAACAAAGCTAAATAAGAAACAAATCTAAATAGGCCTATCAAAAAAAAAATATAATAAAATAAACTAACATAAAAAAATCTAAACCAACCAAACAAAAATAAAAAAAGGATGAACTAATGACAAAAGGAAGTGAGACCCAATCATCCATCCAAAGGATACCTTTCAGAGAATGTGGTAAAAGATGTTATTCTTCGTAGATGACATTGTTTCACATTTCTATTTCTCTAGCGAGAAAATTAGCCGCACTATTACCTTTTATTCTATCAATTGTAATTTTTTTAACTTGTAAAACTTTATGAATATTAAAGGCATGACATAAATGATCCAAATTTGAGAAATTGGAAACAAAAGAATATCGAACTAGGCTTCGCAGCTAGGGGTGGTCCACCGGCTCACAGAGGGTGGTCAATGTGTCTAGACAGAAGTTAGTAGTGGTCAACTGACCCCTGTGGTTGACTAGTTTACCAAGCTTTGGCTACAGTGATTATTATTTTTTTCTCTACCTGCTAGTAAGAGGTTGACCTAGCTAACCAAAAAATTTGAATAACATGCAAAAAACAACTTACTTTTCTTTAAACTATATAGAAAACCTAAGAAACATTAGAGAACATATCTATATTGAAATTTCAAATGCCCAAACTTTTTATTTTCTTTTAATCTCTCTTATACATTAAATTGCACACTCTGGAGAGAAACATCAAAACTCTTGTCTTATCTTTTGAATATTCTTTGAGTGTTAGTTTTGAGTTTCAAATTTGTAAATCAACCCTTGTGAAAAAATTTGTCTTATAATCTCTCTCATAATTTGGTGTCTTTAATTTGCCTCCGTAAAAGCAAAGTGTAATTGGTTACCTTGTTTCCCTAGAAAACAAGGGATTGTAAATTTATTTTCTTGTTCTCTGAAAAATAAAAAGGTGAATAGAGGAACCTCAAGGTGGTTTGCCTGGAAAGAGTGGACGTAGGTCGGTTGCCAAACCACTATAAAAAGATTTTGCAATTCTCTATCCCTACTCTACTTTAATTGCTTCAATATTTGTCAATATTTGTCTACACTTGTTATTTGTTTAATTTTCTTTAAAATTTGTATCACGCACTTTAACTTTTATTAAACCCAATTCACCCCCACCCCCCCATTTCGGTTTCCACTTGGGCCAATAATTTGTATGAAAGTAGAAGCTTTTTTAATATTTTAACTTAACCATCGTTAAGTGATTCATGGCAACCGTCAACTTCGGCATTGAAGGATTCTCCACAATTCGACCTTCATTCTTTAATGGAGAAGATTTTTCTTATTGAAAAATAGAATGACCATTTTTCTAAATTCCTTTGACTTTGAAATTTGGAATGTTATCTAAGATGGATACACTATTACAACAATTGTGGAGAAAGTTGAGACCAAACCAAGCCTAGAAATTTGTAGAATGATAAAAAATTAAAAAAAAAAAAAACTAGATGCACCAAATAAATTGTAATGCTATGAATATCATGCATTGTGCACTAGATCACAGAAAATTTAATCATATCGTTGGATCTAGCTCCACTAATCAAATTTGGCACATACTTCATGTGACCCATGAAAGAACCCCTAGGGTAAAACTATCTATGATAAATATGCTTGTCACCGAATATGAAATATTTGAAATGTATCAAAATGAGAACATTAAAGATATGTTTACAAGGTTGACTAATATCATTAAAGCTTTGAAAACAATTGGCAAGAATTATACTAATTTTGAACTTGTGTAAAGGATACTTTGGTGCTAACCAAAAGACTGGGAGGCCAAGAAAATTGCAATTGAAGAGTCAAAAGACCTACAAACTCTTCCTCTCGAGGAGTTGCTTGGATCTTTTCTTGCACATTACATGGAAATGAAGAGGATGATGGGCACAACAGGCAAGAAGAAGATATTAACACTTACCTCAACAAAAGAAAATGAGAAAAAAGATGATAATGTTGAAAAAATCCTAGTCATCACCAAAAAGTTCAAAAGATCCTTAAAAAAAGAATGAAGAAACAAACAAACAAAAGAAAGTCACTTGTAATGAATGTAAGAAGCCGAGGCAACTTCGACCTAAATTCCCATATATATTTCAAGAAGGAAAAGAGGATGCTCAAGGAAAAGGCTCTTAATGCCATTTTGGAAAGATAGCAAATTTGATTCGAACTCTGACAAAGAGACAACAAATCTTTGTCTCATGTCCATTGAGGACAAAAATGAGGTAAGCTCCTCCTCCTTGAATGAAAATTTTCAAAATGATTTTCTTAACATCTTAAAATTTGGAACTAAGTTGAATAAGGTTTTCTTTGAAAAATGAAACCATTTAGTATTTTTCAAAATTGTTGTATTTTCAAAATAATTGTTTTGTCCAATGTTTTAACTTAAATAATATATTAAAATTGTTTTAAACTTGTGTTTCCCTTAAATTTTTTGATGTATTCGTTTATATGATATTTTGTGTAAATCTTTTGCCACTTCTTAAAATATAATGAAAAATTTGTGAAATTTGATTTTTGTGATATTTTGATGATTGTCGCAATGTCCTAGAGGGCTAGCCTTAGACAAGGGATGCGGATGAATCTTTTGTTTGCCTAAATTGAGTGGTGAGCTCGATATTATGTGAAGTCTAGTGTAATATAAGGGACTGAGAAATGGATTACTTAAAATTGACTGGAGTCACCACTAACCTATTCATTCTAGGTGTGGTTAGGACACCTATTGCTCATGCCACTAGTTTGTTGGTCACTAAACTACATGGCTGGTCACTAAACTACATCTAGGTCCAAGGAAATTAGTACTCCATGGTCCATGTCACTAGTTTTGGATTTAGGAGTATGATTATGCAAATTAAGGGAAAGTATTAGCACCCCTTCACACCTGTCTAGTGGATGGTACCTATTTAGCCAAGTTTTATCTTCAAAGTCTAACAATCAAGACTTCAATTTTTCTATTTAATCATTTATCTGACCTTTAAATATTGCATAGTCCTGCAAAGATATATACAATTCTCACCTCAAAATCTCCAAAAGATACTAAGAATAGAACTTTTTATGATCATTTTTTAGGATTATTTACTTAAAATTTTTCTTATTTTTAAAGCGCTCATTACCTAACCTTTATTTACTAGGAGGAGTTGTATAAGACAAAGACCACCCACCTCCAATCCTCAAAGGCATGCTAAGACATATCCTTCAAGACTAGAGGAAAATTATTTGTGGTTTTTATTCAATGGCACATAAACATAGGAAAGGAAAAGATATACAAATAACAAAATTAAATATTGCTACAACATACAACTAATATTAAAATTCATGCAAAAATTACTTGTAAGGTGTGCACTCAAAACTCAAAGATTCTAATATAATCACTAATGGAAAGATTTAAAGTGATTATATTAGAATCTTCATCGATTTAAAGTGATTCTGTTAGAATCTTCACCCCTCAAGTAGAGATAATTGAGGACTAAAGAATCTCAATATACTGAGCATTCCTCACAAGGGTAGTGCACACACGCACACTGATATGCAAGCACATGCATGCATTGAAGAAAAACAAAAAGAAAATATACATTCATGTGGCAAGCAAAGCACACAATAAGAAAGTTGAACATAATGATCATAATGATTGAATATCTAGAGAATATTGGTCGAGTCTTTTTTTTTCCCCCATAATGAACCTTGAATATCTTTTGAATGATATGACTATTGTGAAATTTGAAAATCTTGAGAATCATGGCCTTTGCTGAAAATTGAAATTATGAAAGTATGTACCTTTAAGAAACTAGAACATTTTGGTTCAAACTTGATTTTCAAATTGTTACTAAATTCATACCCCTGCCCTTTTCCTTTTGATAATGACAAAGAGGGAGAAAGTTTTCAAGCATGGAAAGTTTTAAAGTAATTGATATCAATTTTCTTTTAATTGACTTTTGATTGGCAACAATTGGCATTAATTTTTTTTTCTATATGATTGTGCATTCATTTGGTATTGTCAATTGTCATAATTTTGACCATGCAAAAATGTTATATGGAGCATATTGGTATATTTTTTATAATGAACATATTGTGGATACAATTGAAACTTTGTGCTTAAATTTATAAAATCTTTAGTCTCACCCCTCATATTTTGGTTTTGATGATGTAAAGGGGGGGGGGGGGAGATATGAAAAATAGGAACTTGTATGTGATTTAAATGATTTATACTTATTTCTATTTTTCGTGGATAGTTTGTCATCATAAAAAAAAAAAAAAAAAAAGGGGAGATTGTTAGCTCTATTGTTTCATTAACCTAGTTTTGATGACAACAAACTATTATGTATTAATCTTTTTGTGCTTAGATTGTTTTTAATAGAAATAATCTACTGAAGTTGAAGAATTGAGAGAATATTTGAATAGTTAAAGTTTTATTTAATTTGTATTTTTATTTTCACAATTGTAATTTGTTTTAACTTGCAAAACTCTAAGAATATTAATTGCATGACAGAAATGAACTAAAAGTGGGAAATTGGAAACAAAGAAAGACCAAACGAAGCTTTATAGTTAGTGGTAGTCAACTGGTCTAGGTAGAAGCTAGAGGTGGTTGACCGGTTTGCCAAGTTTTGCCTTCAACTATTAGGTTTTTTCTCTTTAACTATTAGTAAATGGTCAACCAATCTCAGTAAGCGCTTGACCAACCTAACCATAAAACTTGCATAATAGATAGAAAACAACTTGTTTTTCTCTAAACTTTATATATATGCTCTCTAAAACCTATAGAATGTTAGAGAATATATATCTATATTGAAATTCCAAATGTTCAAACTCTTTCTTCTCTCTTAATCTCTCTAGTGCCTTAGATTGCTTTCTTTGGAGAGAAACATTAAAACTCTAATGTCATCATTTGAATATTCTTTGAGAGTTAGTTTTAAGCTTCAAAGTTGTAAATCATTCTTTGTGAGAAAACTTATTTTCTAATATTTCTTGTAATTGGGTATCCTTGCCTTTATCAAAGTAAGGTGTAATTGGTTGTCTTGTTTCTTTAGAAAACAAAGTACTGTAATTGGTTTCCTTGGTTTCTAGAAAACAAGAAGAATAGTGGAACCTCAAGGTGGTTAGTCTTGAGAGAGAGGAAGTAGATTAGTTGTCAAACCACTATAGAAAAAGTTTGCATTTCTCTATCCCTACTCTCCCTTATTTTAACCGCTTCAATATTTGTGTAATTACTTTCTTTGTTTAATTTGCTTTAAATTTTGTATCAAACACTTAAACTTTTATTAAACCCAATTCAGCCTCCCTTCCTTAGGTTGCCACATGGGCAAGCAGATTAGCCATTAGGAGTGCTAGTCCCAAAATTCAAAATTAGGTAAACTTAGAAAACATAAATTTGAAAGCTCGAGGTTGCAAATCAAAAATAGAAAATAAATTTGAAGATTAAAATTCAAAGAAGTAGAAAAATAAAAACCTAAAGAAAAATAAGTTAAAAAGAAGCAAAAATTAGAAATCAAAGGGAGAGAAAGAGTATGAAAATTCACTATATAGATTTGAGCCTTCATAGAGACAATAGGAGTCCATAGGAAATTAGCGATAGCAGTTTGGTCTCTCAAGCATTTGCATAGATTTAGTCATAAAGCCATATGATGAAGTTTCTATAGTGGTGAGGGAGGAGATGATCCTTGATAAAACTTGCACATAAGAAAAACAATGATTGAATAATAGAAATAAGAGAAAACATTAATCTAGCAAAGAGTAATAGAAGTAGTTAAGTCACACCTTAACAAGATGCAAATATGGTAGAGCCCTAGTGCCACGAATTCACACAACAATTATGTTACTCGGCGTGGCAGTAGCTTTGTGAGGAGTGTTCCTAAAGTACATGCTGAGGAAGGTTGGCAGTGAAGTCACAAATAGACTGTTGGAGGTTCTTGGCTATAGTGGTGGTTGTGAATAGTAAGGAAGTTTTTATATACATCAAGATGCTTGGAGAAAGAGCTCTAGTGTGTAATAAAGCTTACAGTTGTGGTGGTGGCACTGCAAGTTGGGAAAACCGCGATGGCGATCGAGCTAGGGACCCTTAGGGCTTTGGCAAGGGTTTGCTTAAGAGAAATTAAGGTTTGACAAGAGAAGGTTTCATAGAGAAGAATTTTGACATCCTCTCCCATTATGCGTTTGCTTTTAAGCATCAAATGGTCGACAACCAACTTGGTCAATCAACCAGTAAGAAATGGCCACGTAGCAACTAATGATGAAAAATAAAATTGAAATAAAAATTAAAATTAATAAACCATAAATAAAAACGCAAGTGGATAAAATTGAATTTCAAATATTAGAAAATGATAATAAATTTTCAAAAATTGTTTAAAAATACTTGAAATTTTTTTTTAAAAAATTATAAAATTTTAGGAAGATTAGAAAAGTAGTTAGATAAGGTAATAACTCATGAAATAAAGGTTATTTCAATAAATACATTATTGAGGTTATGTATTTTGCATACCTGCAATAAATCAAAATTAGAAGAAGGATTATTTTTCTTGTGCAATAAAAGATAAAACAAGAATGCTGGAAACTCCCATGTCCTTGCAGCGAGGGATGATGTATATTTATATCCATAACTGTACAATGATTTATAGGAAACTATAAACAAGGAAATGAGATATACATGGAAAGAAATTAATTTTATAGTCACTGGGGACTCCTAGAATCAAGGTGCAGTTACACTTGATTTGGCCATGATCTGCTACAGTATTTATGTTCGTAATTGGGGACTCCTAGAATCAAGGTGCAGTTACACTTGATTTGCCATGATCTGCTACAGAATTTATTTCCGTAATATGCCCTTTCAAGTTCAGTGAGGATGAATTCACATTGAGCTTTTCTTATTGGAAGGCAAATCTTGCTGACACAATTGGTTTAGTGAGACCATCAGCGAGCTAGTCTTTACTTGAGATGAAGCAAACTTCCAAAGTTTTTTGTTGAACTTCTTCTCGAAAAAAATGGTATTCTATCTCCACGTGTTTAGTTCGCACATGGAATACCAAATTTTCCATTAGATGTGTGGCACCAATGTTGTCACACCATAAGATTGGACGTTGGGCTAAAACAATACCAATTTCACGCATAAAGGATTGCATCCAAAGTGACTTGATGGTGGCATGTGCAACTGCATGATACTCAGCTTCAGAGCTTGAACGTGCAATAGTTGGCTGTTTCTTAGAGCTCTATAAGACTAAGTTGTTGCCAAGCTAAATGCAGAAACCTAAAGTGGGCTTTCAATCATCCGAGCAACCCGCCCAGTCAGCATCGGAGTAGATAGATAGCTATGTCGACTTACTTGGCCAAATAAGGAGTCCAAAATTGATTGAAAACTTTAGATACCAAAGGATCCTTTTGACTGCTATCCAATGTTCTTATGTGGGTTTGTGCATGAATTGGTAGACTTTATTAATGGCAAATGAGATATCTAGTCGAGTCAGTGATAGATATTGTAATGCCCCCACTAAACTTTGGTAATTTGGATGATCTGAGTAGGTGGCACCTGAGAACAATGATAATTTCTAAGAAAAGGACATTGGAGAAGAAACCGGTTTGGCATCCAGCATTAATTTCGATTAGAGAAGATTGTAGATGTATTGGCTTTGCAAAAGGAGAAGACCTTCGGCTAGTTGATGTGCTTCCATGCCTAGAAAATATTTTAGGTGGTCAAGGTCTTTTACGGCTAATTCTCGACTCATATTAGTGATCAGTTGTGAGATGGCCAGTGGACTTGATCCAGTGATCAGAATATCATCGACATATACAAGGAGAAATAATGAATATGACCCCTGTCTACAAATGAAAAGAGAAGTATTGAAGCATAAGTTCACAAAGCCGAGAGAGAGAAGATGCTCGTGTAGTCGATGGTACCGGGCTCGTGGAGCCTGTTTCAGTCTGTATAGGGTCTTGTGTAGTTGACAAATATGATTTAGGAATCTGGGATGCACATAGCCAAGCGGTTGTTGCATGTAAACCTCTTCAGTCAAGCTGTCGTGAAGGAATGCATTTTTTTATCTCAATTAAATGGACTGGACACTGGTTTGAAATAGCATAGCTTAGCATAATCAGAATGGTGGTGGGCTTTACCATAGGGTTGAACATGTCATTGAAGTCAATTGCTTGTTGTTGGTGATACCCTTTGGAAACAAGTCTGACCTTTCTCCGTTCTAGAGAGCCATCAGACTTGCACTTGGATTTAAAAATCTACATAGAGCCGAGGACATTGAGACCAGGTTTGGCAGGAGCTAAGGACCACGTTCCATTCCTCATTAGTGTAGTGAATTCTTCGTCCATGGCTGCACGCCATTCATTGTGCTTGGAAGCTTCTGTATAATAGGTCGGCGATTCTAGAACCTTACCTATAGCAAGAAAAGTTTGTGGAAATGGATACCGGACGGTTCCACCAGTATGCTTCTTTGGTTTCACGATATTATTCTGAGATCATGTTACCATTCGATAAGGATGGTATTCAGGGAGTTCTGCGGCAACAGTTGGTTGTTGGGATGGTTGTGTGGTGAGAGCAGGGTCATTGGGTGGAAAAGATGAATTTATTTCAGGTGGTGAAATGTTTGAAGAAGGAGAAGAAGGTAACTAGGAAGATGAAGATATTGGGTGATTATTTTGAAATGGTGTCATTAGGGTTAATGAGATTGTGGCCTGCGACAGGTTGTTTTGTGGTGATAGCGTTATAGGTGGGCTTTGATTTATGTCATTTCTTAAGAGAGTAAACGGGAGAGTTGTATGTGGGCTTGATTGAGGTTGAGTTGGGTTGCATCTGGGATTGCAAAAGGGAAATACCCTTCATCGAAGATCACATGCTGAGAAACAAACGCCTTGCTAGTGAAAGTATCTAAGCACTTAAATCCTCGGTGTGAGTTGTTATATCCAATGAAGACACAACATTTTTTATCTAAAGTCAAGTTTATGTCGATTGAACGGGCAGAGAAAAGGGAAACAAGCACACCCAAATATTTTTAGAGATGAAAAATCAGGAGCATGTTTGTAAAGTTTTTCAAATGGTGAAATGCCAAGAGGGGTTGTGGGAAGGCGATTAATAAGATATGTGGCCATCAGAAAGTGTCATCCCTATAGGCATGAGGAACATGACTATAGAATAAGAGTGAGAGGCCTCTAATAACATTGGATGGCTGTGTGGCCATTTTGTCCATAGATTTGGCATTGTGGTCTCGGGTTGGAGGAGTTATTTTGAAGTAGACCACCTCTTCCTTTATTTCCACGTCCCATTCCTCTATTGTTGGAGTTGGAACCATGGGACTGATTCTGAGAAGAGCATTGCTATTGTGGATGCTTTCCACCACGCGACCTAGAGTCATTCTGTGTGGCCACGTTCACCAAGCAAACAGAGGTGTCATGTAGTAACTCAGGAAAAAAATTATTATTATTAATGAATGAATTAATTAAACATTATTAAATTAATTAATTAAATAAGCAAAAAAAAAGGAATAGTAAAAAAAAACTAATTGGAATAAAGATATATATATATATATATATATATATATATGTAAGTTTAATATAATATATATAAGTTAAAGTATAATATATATAAATTTATTAGTAAAGCTTCTCCAGGAAGCTTCTTTCCATCAAATTTCAAATTGGATTGCAGCTCATCTCTTTCTCTGCTTCTCTCTTCATGCTCCTCATGCCTTTCCTTCTCTCTCTCCTCATTTTCTTGGCAAATATTCAGCCAATAGGAAGGCGGAAGATACCATTGGGTTCTTATCTCCGCCACAAATATTCCTACTAGAGTGGATTTGTTGTAGGAGTGGCGTAGGCACCACTCCTGGGGTAAGGTATACTCCCTTTATTTCCTTAATTTCTCCTTAAATCTTCAGCTAAATCAACGATTGGGCACCACCATGGGATCCTAGTCTCGATCTTTGTCATTTTGGTTGGAGCAAATTTTCAATTTGGGGGTCCTAGGCACCACTCCAAAGCGGGGGTGAGATTTAGGGAATTAAGAAAATTGGTTATTTTTTGGAGTTTAATTGTATATTTAGAATTTATGGGCCTAGAAAATGTTAAAATAGTATTTTATTTAGGGTTGGTTTGATTGAACTCAAGTTATTGAATTAGGGTTTGGGTGAGCGCGCAGGCATTGTTTCGGGGTTCCTATGGGCGTAATTTAGGAAATCAGGTAAGATGAATAGATTAGACCAGTAGTTTTTGTGAATTCACCAATTAAAAAGGAATTTTTATGTGTTTATAAATATATATAATTAACATGTGAGTTTTAAAAGAAAAGTCAACCATTTGAACTGTGGTTTTCAAGCCTAGGGCTATAGTTATTATTTGTGAAAATGGAATGATTAAAGTAATGTGTTTTCTGAAAATTGTGGGGATAATTTGATGTGTATTTTCAGTAAAACGGATGATGAACATGGGTTGGCTTTTGTTATTTCAAATGATATAATTATGCGTATTACTTAAATGGTGTGGCATGAATAAAATGAAAATATTGAGTTGAGTTATGATATATATATATATATATATATATATATATATATATATATATGTGTGTGTGTGTGTGTGTGTGTGTGTGTGTGTGTGTGTGTGTGTGTGTATGACATGTTGGGAAGTACTGAAATGTATTGGGATTATATTGCATGTGTATTGTTAATCAAAGCAGGATATGAATGCTAAATTACAATGTATGATTTGAGAACTCCGGTGGACCATAGTGAGGCACAATACTATTGAGTGTGATTTTTGGCAGAGATTAGTGCACCCACACCTCTCGTGAAGAATGTGGAGACGGGATGGTCGATTGTGCTATGTAGGGTAGAGATTCCCCCTAGAGTCTAGACTAGTGTGGGCAATCCAATTTGACTTACAGATTGAAGAGGTTATTTTCTAATTTAACTTTGGTGGGCCGACCAGGATTAAGTCCAGCCTTCAGACCACACAACCCGTCATGGGGGGAAGCATGACAGTGATTATCCATTTGGTAGTGAGTTCTAATTACATAATTATTTAATTTAACTAGTGAATAATATGAGAACAAAACATGTGAATGCAAATTTGAATACAGAGTAGCTTGAAATCAGAGTAGTGCGAAATGTGAATGCGAAATGTGGATGATGTGAAATGTGGAAGTAAGATTCACATGCATGAAATCAGAGTAATGAAAAATGTGAAAGTGAATTATGTGATGTGAAATACTGAGAACATGAAAAATGAGTAATACAAAAATAACAGATACAAAGTAAAGTAAATATGTATTATATATTGTAGTTGTTAGCTTTAGCATATTCCCAAGAGGGGGGTGGATTGGGTATTTAAAATTTATTCCTAGATTTAGCTAATCCAATAGTAATACTCAACCTAGGGTCTGTCTATATACAAATAAACCAAAATGTGCAGATAAATGAAAGATACGAAAATTAAATCATACGCGACATTCACACTACAACATACATGTGCAAGAATATAAATTTCGAAAATATAAAACAGTGCACACACGATATGTTATAGGGGTTCGGCCAACTGTGCCTACATCCTCGCCTCTAACTCGCAAGCCTGATGATTCCACTAATGCTCACTTAACGGGTGGAGCAGCATCGTTTACAACCAGGTTGTTTTGATAATGGATCGGATAATGAAGATGCACAATGGAAATTAAACAACAAGTAAATAAAAACGTACACAACCAGAACAACAATACAAAGATTTACGTGGTTCGGAAAAGCCTACATCCACTGAAGCAATGACACATAAATTTTCACTAAGAAAATCAAGATGTACACAATACACTTCTCTAATGATCATCCCTCTCTCTCATATATGCCTAGAATCACATATATAAAAGTTTCTTGGATGTTTCCCCCCTTTTCCCAACCACCCAAAGTTCAAAATTCAAAAATTATGAAAAACTACTTGCAGCCCTAGCGCCTCTCGTCGACAAACACAGGGCTTCATCAACGAGACCAAGAAGACCCTTTGTCGACGAGAATAGACTTTCGTCAACGAATCTAGAAGTATGAAATTTCCTACTCTCAGTAATTACTCGTTGACGAACTTCAGAGCCTTCATTAACGAGCCTCTATTGTCTCCTCGTCGACAAACATAAGCCCTCGTCAACGAGGCTGCTGTGCTGTCCCCTTCATTTTTTTTTTCCTTTCTTCCTTCTTTACTTGTAAAAACAAAAGTATAAGAGCCACAAATAACAATCTCCACCTTGGCAATTATACGCCCCTGAAGAGAGTTTCGAAAAACATGATCAGCTCCACCTTGAACTTAAAAATGTAAGATTTGGGCTTGCCTCCCTTTAATCACTTGGAGGCATGAAGTAAGTCCAAGCAATGCTTGAAATTTTCTAAAGTAACTGATTTATTCAAAATATCTACTGCATTATTAAATGTATGAACTTTCTCTAACACAAGTTCACCCGAAGAGATCAATTCCCGAACCCCGTGAAATCTCACATCAATATGCTTGGTTCTAGCATGATATACCTGATTCTTCGCTAAGTAAATGACACTCTGACTATCACAATGCAGCACCACACCATCTTACTGTATTCCTAGCTCTCTAACTAAACCAGTAAGCCATAAGGCTTCCATTGCAGCTTCGACAACTGTCATATATTCCGCCTCAGTCGTGGACAATGTGACCAGAGACTGTACCATGGATCTCCAACATATTGGTCCTCCTACAAGGGTAAATACATATCCTGTTGTAGACCTTCTGTCATCCATATCTCTAGTATAATCTGCATTAACAAACCCCATAACTGAAGGACAACCCTGTTGCTTGCCGAACATGAGGCCATATTCCAATGTACCCCGCAAGTATCTGAATATCCATTTAATGGCCTCCCAATGCTACCTTTTTGGATTAGAGAGAAACTTGCTCACCACGCTTACTGCATGCGCCAAATCTAACCTTTTACATACCATGGCATACATTTAAACTCTCCATAGCACTAGCATAGGGGACCTTTGATATGTCTCGAATTTTCTCATCCGAACTTGGGCAATCTGCAGTAGACAGGTTAAAATAATTCGCTAAAGGTGTACTCACCGATCTTACATCAGCCATGCTAAACCTCTCCAACACCTTCTACACATAACCGCCCTAAGATAACCATAATCTCCCTGTAGTCCTATCATGGCGAATCTCCATCCCAAGTATTTTCTTGGCTGAACCAAGATCATTCATGTCAAATTCCTTATGCAACAGATCCTTTAATTGATTCACCTCAGTTAAATCCTTTGCGGCTATCAACACGTCATCGACGCACAATAACAAAGAAATAAGAGAACCATCCTTAAGTTTATTCACATAAACACAGCAATCATACTCACATCGTTTGTAACTAATATTGATCATGTAGGAATCAAATTGTTTATACCATTGCCTTGGAGACTGTTTCAGCCCATAAAGAGACTTCTTCAACCTGCAAACAAAATTTTCTTTTCTTGATTCAATAAATCCCTCTAGTTACATGTAGATTTGTTCCTCCAAGTCACCATGAAGAAACATCGTCTTCACATCCATTTGTTTCAAATGAAGATCGTAATGGGCTACCAACCCCAACACAATTCTAATAGAAGTATGTCGTACCACTAGAGAAAAGATCTCATTATAATCTATTCCCTTCTTCTGTGAGTATCCTTTTTCCATCAATCGTGCCTTGAATTTCTCTCCTTCCTTTCTTGAAATTACCTCATTCTTCCTATACACCCATTTTCAGCCTATCGGTCTCTTTCCATCTCGAAGCTCCACCAAGTCCCAAGTTTGGTTCTTATGCAAAGATTCCATATTTTCAATCATCGCTCCCATCCACCTATTTTTCTCCTGGTCGTGCGATGCCTCTTCAAAGGTAGTTGGATCATTGCAACAAGTAAGGAAGGCATAAGATACTAACTCATCAAAACCATACCTTGATGGAGGCTTGATAGTGCGTACGGATCTTCGTATAGGAATATCGTCGACTTGCTGATTTCCTGAGCTAGAGCTCCCTGCAAGCACGAGACCATGATCATTTATGTTGCCTTGAGCTTCCAACTCCACCTACACAACATGTTCATCATTGCCCCAGTTTTCTGGCTCCTATTTTTGATCATCAGACTCTTAAGTACGCTTCACCATAGCCTTCTCATCAAAGACTACATCTCTACTGATCACCATCTTGTTTGCCACTGGGTCCCACAACTTATACCCCTTCACACCCTCTGGATACCCCAAGAAGATGCAATGACGAGACTTCAAGTCAAGCTTAGACCTCTCCTCACTAGACACGTGGACATAGGCTAGACACCTGAATACCTTCAATCCAGAGTGCTTTACTGCATTTCCCATCTAAACCTTTTCTTCCACTTTACCCGCTAGTGATGCCCTTGGTGATCAGTTTACCAGAAAACAAGTCATACTAACTGCCTTGGCCCAGAAATTCTTCGGTAGCCCTGCATTCAATCTGAGACACCGAACCCTATCAGTAAGAGTCATGTTCATCCGTTTTGCCACACCATTTTGATGAGGTGTTCGGCGAACTATAAAATGTCTCTTGATGCCCTACTCCGCAAAAAACTCCATAAATCGAGAATCAGCATACTCAACCCCATTATCCTACCTTAAGTATTTGATTCTCCTCCCTGTAAGGTTTTCCACTGCAGCCTTCCAAATCTTAAACTTGGCAAACGTACTAGATTTGTGATGCATGAAGTAAATCCAAACCTTCTATGAGTAATCATCAATGAAACTCAAGTAATACATATGTCCACCCTTTGACGCAACTCTAACTGGGCCCTAAACATCTGAATGCACATAGTAAAAAATTCTTTTCGTCTTATGAGTAGCTGAACTGAATTTTGCCCTCTTTTGTTTTCTAAGAACAAAAAATCTACAAAATTCCAACTCATATGATTTCAAACCTTTCAACAATTTTCTTTTGTGTAGTTATTTCATGTCATATTCTCCCATATGTCCAAGACGCATATGCCATAAGATGGTCTCATCTGATTCAACATCCACAGCTGCAACTCCACCTACAACAGTAGTTCCCTACAATGTGTAAATATTTTCATCCAGTTTCTACCCTTCATTAAAGTTAGATTACCTTTCCATATCGTTAAGACTCCACCTTTGGACTTGTAATTGAAGCCATTACAATCCAAAGTATCAAGTGATATCAAACTCTTTCTCAACTCAGGTATATGTCTTACATTACACAATGTTCTTACAGCACTATCAAACATTTTTATCTTTACAATTTCCTATAACGATCTTACAAGAAGCATCATTACCCATAAGAATTGATCCCGAGTTTACTAACCTGTAAGTGCTGAACCACTCCTTGTTTGGAGTCATGTGATAAGAACATGTCGAGTCAAGTATCCAAGAGTTCATTAGATTATCCGATTCCGTTGAAACTAATAGAACATCACCATCCGCTGAATTCTCTTCTTGAACAACATTCACAAATTTTGAAATCCCCTCATGCTTATTAGCATTTCCCTTTTTCCAATCTGGGCACTCTGGTTTCACATGCCCCTTTTTACCGCATTTATAACACTGGATTTCCTTCTTCTTGGATTGATTTCGGGATTTCTGATTAGGCCCATTCTTAAACTTTCCTTTGCCTCGCTCATTACTACCCTTTATCACAAGTCCTTCTCCTTCATCCCAAATCTTCAATCTTTGATGAAAATTCAAGAAGGCACTTGTTACCTTTTCTAAATCAAGAGTTTCTTTTCTCACGTAAGAGTGGTCACAAGATTTTCATAGGTATGAGTTGAGGGCAAGTAATTTAACAGCATCAAAGCCTCATCATCCTCATCAAACTTCATATCAACTCTCATAAGATCACTTATGATTTGATTAAACACATTGATATGTTGATCTAGATTAGATCCTTCTTCCATCTTAAGCCAATATAAACACTACTTAAGAAAAAGTTTGTTATTGATGGATTTAGACATGTACTGACTTTCTAACTTTCACTAGATAGCCACTGGAGAATCCTCCTTCATCACCCCATTGAGAACTTCGTCGGCTAAACAAAAGCGTATTGTAAACACTGCCTTTGCTTTCAAATCTACCCATGTTGTCATCCATTCCTTTCGGTTGAGTATTAAGAAGAGCTTTAGCCATATTTTTTTGCACAAGAATTTCCTTCACTTCCCTTTGCCATAAACCAAAGTTTTTGGATCCATCAAATTTTGGTGATGTTAAACCTTGCAGAAGACGATCTTGATGCCATAACAACTTCTCTATAATACCAATTTGTTGTGATAATGGATCGGATAATGAAGATGTACAATGGAAATTAATCAACAAGTAAATAAAAACGTACACAACTAGAACAACAACACAAAGATTTACATGGTTCGGCAAAGCCTATATCCACGGAAGTAATGACACACAAATTTTCATTAAGAAAATCAAGATGTACACAATACACTTCTCTAATGATCATCCCTCTCTCTCATATATGCATAGAATAACATATATAAAAGTTTCTTTGAGGTTTCCCCCCGTTTTCCCAACCACCCAACGTTCAAAATTCAAAAATTTTGAAAAATTGCTCACAGCCTAGGCACCTCTCGTCGACGAACACAAGGCTTTGTCGATGAGACCAAGAAGACTTTTTGTCGACAAGAATAGACTTTTTTCAATGAATCCAGAAGTTTGAAATTTCCTGCTCTCGGTAATTACTCATTGAAGAACTTCAGAGCCTTCGTCGACGAGCCTTTACTGTCCCCTTGTTGACGAATATAGGCCTTCGTCGATGAGGCTGTTGTGTTGCCCCCTTCATGTTTTTCCTTTCTTCCTTCTTTTCTTATAAAAACAAAAGTAAAAGAGCCACAAATAGCATAGTTCAATTAACGGGTTTGACCTCAACCTACACCTTATCAAGGTGGTGCGCCTAACTTTCCTAACAAGGTCTAAGCCAATCCGGGACTATTCAACAGGGCTAGTCTGCCTCTTTAGGCCCATGCTTGAAATACAAAAAACGATATAATTTTGAAAGCATGGAAATATGTTTCTTACACTAAGCATATATGTACCAATATGCTCAACCAAATAATGCACTCACATATGATAGGATATTAAGGTCAAGTGGTTGTGTTAACTCTCAACATAAGATATATCAATGTATGTATGTGAGAGTGAGACTTTTGATCTTAAGCTAATATGCTTCTTGTGTGAATAATCAAACAGCCTTTACAACCCTTCACAAAAATATTTCCCAAATATAGAGCACAGTAGATAATAGGGCTTTAAGCTTGCTAAAGATATTTTCGTCAAAGCACAAATCAAGCTTATGAAACTTGCAATGAGGATGCAAGATCTTAAGCCAAGGAATAGGTTTTCCCAATCAAATATTTATGAATGAAATATTTTGGGAAAAACCTTAGTGAACTCTCCAAAAATCAATACACAATCAAATATAAACAAGGGAGAGTTTAGCTCATACAAAGAATATGAAAGCACTACCTTCTTTCAAGATAAGTGGCTAGATGAGTATGTGAGGCAGATTTTGGCATTAGGTTTAGGAATATATGAGAGTATAGATGATTTTGGCCAAAACGACTTTTAGAGAATTTTGCCTAATCTCAAAACCCTAGTCCCTGCTTAATTTTTGCAAATGAAGGGCTATGTATATAATTTGGAAAAAATATAGCAGTAGGGGACATGCTGGGTATTTTTAAAAAAGATTAAACAAGTTTAATTAAAGTTAACCTAGTTTAACTCTCGGTAAAAATTCAACAACCTAAGTGGCTCGGTCGACCGTACTTGAGGTTTGGTTGACCATAGTGTCCAGTTCGGCTGACCAGGTAAAAATTGAACTGAGAATATGGTCGGCCATTTTGATGGTTTGAAGGTGATATTCCAAACCCACGCGGTTCGGTTGACCAGATGGTTGGGGCTTCTCCCGAGGGTGTTCGGTCGACTAGAGCGTTGGAGTTCATTTTCTGATAGGTCGATCGAAGAGTCAACTTGTTGACCCCAGGAAGGTTCGATCGACCAGGACATTGGAGTACATTTCTGGTTGGTCAATTGAAGGGTCAAAATGTTGATCCGATGGAGGTTAGGTCAACCAAAGGTCCCTGTGCATTAATGTTCGGTTAACTTGCCAATTTGGGCATTTCAGTCCTTTTCTTCTTATGAGAATGTCTTTATATGTATGAGGATTAATTTTAAGACAATAGATCATATTTTTATAAAGTATAGGGAGTCCTAAGGTCAGTTTAGGTCTTTTGAGCATATACCCTAAAAAAAATATGTCGTTGATCCCTAAGGTTTTGTGGCCCCCTATGGCTAGTCTATGGTCATCACTAAGCTTTTATCCATATGATGCATGCAACGTATTATTATAGACCAAATTAAAAATTAAATGTAATACAATGAAATTTAAATGTCTTCTTCTATTTTGCTCTTCAATTCCATGGAATACGCTAGATTCATGTGAGCTTTAAGTTCTTACTGGCTTCCATTTTTTGGTATCTTATGTTTGTACTAAAATGAAAACTTGTTCATGCATTAAATGCACACGAAAGACACCGGTGGTTTATCAGCATCAAAATAGAGATTGGACTTAAAAAGTCAACGATAGTATTATATTTATTTGGCGCGAAGTATACACTCCGCTCAAGGGCTTGCTGAGAAAGGCGAGTGCCCTGATTTGTATATGATGTAGTCATACTGGGCTGCATAACGTATTAGGGTAGAGGGAAACTGCTTGTATGGGTGGGTTATCTTCTCTATTCTCGGGAACTTCTGCCAGTAAACATTTGTATGAATGTGTGTGTGTGTACGAGATAAACGAATCACCTGAGGGCTTACTGAGTAAGGTAAGTGCCCTGACATACTTCAGTTGTAGCTATAGGTTGCATAAGATATCAGAACAGAGGCGTGCTACTTGTATGGGCGGGTAATCACCCCCAATCCTTGGGAACTCTCGTTGGTAAAATATTCTACATGTGTGTGAGTAGGGACAAAGAATGGTTTTATAACTGTGACACTTTTATAAATGATGATTATATATTTTTACACAAACCTCATGTTAGCCACACACTGATGTTAATCTATTCCTACTTACTGAGATGTGTCTCACCCAATATGGAATTTTATCTTTTTATTTTTTGGAGGACCACGTGATCGAGCTCAGTGAGCTTGGGGATTGGAGTAGCATTTTTGAGAGAGAGAGATGGTATAAACTTTGGTTACATTTTTGAGTTGTATATTTTGGGGTTGTATTATATTCAAGTTTTCTGAGATGTATATATATGTTTATGAATATTGGATGTTGGAGAATACATTGTGAGATTATAGATATGTAAAAACTCGGGTACATTGTTGAGGAGTTGTTATTATTTCCGCTGCATAATTTATGTGAGAATATCAAATACAGGTAATGGAACACGTGCAACCTGAGCCCCACTTGGTAGGTTCGGAGCGTCACAAGGTGGTATTAGAGCTATATTTTAAATAACACTCTGGACCCTAGTTTCGGGTTCAGGGCGTTACATGTCAACGGTAGTTTGTTACTGCTCAAGGTGTAACTCAAATGTAAGAAGATGGTTAAACATATCTCCAAAGTCATTTTGTCAATTTGAGTGGAAATTGACATGACAATAGCATCATAAGAAGTATTGAGACCACCAAGAAGGTAAGTTGTAAATTCATGTTTTTGAAGGAGTTGGTCGATGGTAGCCAAGTTGTTTGAAAATGATTTCATTTTTTGAAAGTAATCGGACATTGACAAGTTACCTTTCATGGTGGAGGCAAAAAATTATTGAGTTTGTATGGCGTGAGCGGAAAAGTGAGAGGCAAACATTCTCTCGAGGGTGACACAGACTTCTCATGAAGTTGTGAGGCCAACCATTTGTGCCACGATATTCTCAGATAAGGAGGAAACTAGGGCACTTAGAACAACCTGAACTTGATCAGACCAGGTAATGTATTTGGGACTAGAGACGGTTCCATCAACCGACCCAAACAGGCACTGACCACGTAGGTAGGGGATGATTTGAGTTTTTCAGAGAAGGTAATTGTCCTTGGTGAACTTAACTGTGACGAGACTATGGAAGTTTATGGGAGTAACCAAGTTGGAAGGAAATGAGGCCCTATTGGTGGATCGAAAAATAGAGGTTATGGTAGCCTTTGATACCATGAAAGATAAGACAATAATGCTAGAAACTACCGTGTCCTTGCAGCAAGAGATGGTGTATATTTAAATCTATAACCATACAATGATTTATAGGAAACTATAAACACGGAAACGAGATATACATGGAAAGCAATTAATTTTATAGCCATTGGGGACTCCTATAATCAAGGTGCAATTTCACTTGATTTGTCATGATCCGCTGCAGTATTTATGTCCTTAATTGGGGACTCCTAGAATTACGGGGTAGTTACACTTGATTTTCCCTGATCTACTGCAGTATTTATTTCTGTAATATGCAAGATCTCCTAAAGTTAAAATAATTAGATTAAAAAATTCACTTAGAATAGCGTCTCTTTGATATTGCAATATTAAATTTATGTCTTGTGCATGCTTCTAAAAATTGATGGTAAGGGAAGCCTCTATTTATGTAGGCTTTCCCAATGTCTCAAAAAAAAAAAAGAAAAAAAAAGAAAGCAAAGTTCATTCAAATAAACGTTACCTTGACAATAGGCCTAGAGGTTATATCTTGAACATGCCTCTAAGGGTTTAAAGAAAGAGAAAGCTTATATCTAATTCTTTATAAATTGTTTTCAAGGGGAGTTTTAGGTTAATTAGGTACCTTATGCTAGCCGGATATATAGATGGTGCTAGTACCTTCTTGTCACATAGTCAAACTCTCAATTCCCATTTTATAACACAGATCAAACCGTCAATAATTGAATTAGGTTATTATAACCATCCCAATATATTATAGGTTAACGTCAATTCCATGAATATCAATTTTCCCCATTTATCAATTCAAAATCATATATAAACCATCAAATTCAAAACTCGTCATCTATGTCGAGGTAGCTCGGGATATGTCTCTCTAGTAGGAGGTTGGGCCTCCGAGACATTACAACAAGAATTATTCATCTATACCTACAATGTTGACATCTTTAAGGCCAAATATAATCTTTATTGGGCCTGAGGTTCCTGGGGTTTGCGCCTATTGTGTTAATGCTGGAATTTCCTTCCCATTTGGATGCACATTCAAGGGCGCTCTTTGATTTTTATGGAGAATTGCTTTTTTAATGTTGAATCTCTTTAAGCATTTCATCTGCTCTACTTTGAAAAGCTAAGAATTACCCCACCGGAACCCCTTTTCTCTTGCAATGAATCAACAAGTTGTGGAGATGGAATTGACAAGGGTGAATGGTTCCTATCAATATGATCAAAACCAAATTTGTGTGAGGTTTTCATGATTCAGTGCGGATGTTATTTCTTTATTCCTTCCATTCTTGAGGACTGCGCAACACTATTGCTACTAAAATCTTGATCATGACCACTTGTTGACTTGATCATGATCTCGATTCCCTAAAAAAGAGAACAAAAAAGACTCAGAAAATTCGGGATATACTCCAGAAGATCACTATGATGCTTAAGTCAGGAATTAGAAGGGTAGGAGAAGAATGGAAAGAGTATAAGAGTTCTATATTTGTAGGATGCTTTGCCTTCTCCCCAAGATCCTTTTTTTTGTAGTAGTTAGAGCCCTCCTCTTAACTAGTATTTAATACCATAGTTTAGGAGGGGTTATGCAACAATTATGGGTTTTTAATTCTACTTTTATTAGGGGGCTATGAATATTTTATTAATCACATTTAAATTACTTTAATTTCATGCTTTTGATTTTGCCAAGCCTCATTAGTACTTAATGACCTTATTAGTACTCTTTGACCTAGCAAAGGAACTTCATTAATATCTCCTAATTTAGGTTAATATTTTGAGTATCAATTATCAATTTTTCTATTTGGAGCGCGGATTGAGCAATTTTCACGGTGCAACTCAATTTTGGCATAGTTTCTAGTAGGTTTTGGCAAAAGTTTCCTTAATTATTGTGGTGATTGTAATTTAATTCCTTGATTTTTAATTAAAAAATGTTAACTAAAATTATTCATGTACACATTGCATGTTTGGGATGAGATGAGATCTCTTTGAAAAAATATTTTTGACCTCACTTTATAAGGCATACAATAAATGGAAGATTTAAATTTTCTAAAAAATGTCTCTCGGTGCACTCCACTATACTTTCTTTTATTTGCTTTTGTAAGTTAGGCGCAGCAAAATTCTTGAAGAATACTTCTATTCCCTCCAAAAATATTTATAACTATAAATGTATATTGTTGGTACCATATTAATTATACCTAGTCCTAAAAAGCATCCTTTAGTAAACTTCATTTTTCTTTTTCACTATGTCAAGATTTCAACAACGGTTTAGCTATCACAGAAATTCAACATTAATAAAAATTCATTTGCTTAGATTCAGCACAAAATTGTAGCAACCAAACCAATTAAACATGACTTTTTTATTATATATATATATATATATATATATATGTGTGTGTGTGTGTGTGTGTGTGTGTAATAAATTGTAAGGTTAAAGTTTTTTTTTTTCAATTGCTTTTGTACTTTATTCCATATATGCCATCCGTGTGCACATGAAATTATTTCTTTCATTTTCTTAACTTTGGAAATATATTACTCTCATAATGAGAAATAAAGTAAAACTTTTCTCAAATGCTTAAAATAAAAATACAAGATTTAACAAGAAAAATGTAGTAAAGCAAGGAGGGTTTATAATTCAAATAAATCATATACTTACCTACTCTATGATTGTTAGATTTCATTACTTTTGAGATTAAAATAATCCACCAAACTTAAATTCTCATATGATTGATTTGCGATTACAAATTTTTGCCCCTTGTGTAAGCTAATCAAACCAAAATTTGCTATTGACTTAAGTATTTCACCTTTTGACTCCCCATTAGGAGACTACTGCTCAATTTCTCCTTTGCATTTCTTTGAACTAAAATCTTTCAATTCGTCATGTGCATTCATTCTTTTTGCATACATATTCTTTTCCTTTTTTTTTTTTCTAGCCTATAAAACCTATAAATTAAAATTAAATTGTCAAAATATTCCATCTAATGATTTCTCAAACACTGTACAAAGGATCCATAAAGATGATCAACTTTGAATTTTTCTCCCTTTTAAATTTTCATGATGTTAGATTAGTGGTCTGCTTGGAACATAAAAAATATTAGGAAAAAAAAAAAAGAAAATTCTACTTTCTCATATTTGATTATCAAGGAAGATAAAAAAGAAAATTATATATAATTTTACACATTTCTAATATTTGATTTTTCTTAATCCTTAAATCATATCAGAATAATTTTTCAGCTTTAATCTTATTTGGAATAGAAAGAAAATATAATAAAAAATAAATTTCTTTTTAGTAAAAATTTATAGACAAGGTTGTATCTTTCCACATTTCACTTATTTAACATCTTGTTGTGGGATAAAATGTTGAAGAATCTCTGGTGGACCTTCTGATCTCGATCCCCTGAGAAGGACAAAAAAAGAAGCAAGACTTGGAGGACTCGGGGTGTATTTCGGGGGATCACTCCGATGCCTAAGTAAGAGATTGCTTTAAAGAGGTAGTAAGCAATAGTAAAGATGGGTTAAGAATGAGATACCTTAGCCTCTTCTCTGAGTCCCTATTTATAGTGATGGAAGTTGACCCAAGGGTGTAATGTCATTTATTGGCGAATTATGGTGCGGGCGTGAATCGCTCTGGTCTTTATGGAGTTGATGCCAATTGCTCTGGCTGAGCAGCTGTCTTTGAGTGATGATGGCCCTTAATATTGCTATTCCTTAATGCTCATTTATGACAGATGGACTCTTTTAACCTTGATATATTTAGGGTATATCAGTTATCCCCCCTTAGTTTCGAATTTTCGAAACTTGTTTTTGAAAGTTTAAAAGTTGTCCTATCTTTTCCTCTATTTTTTTTCCGCTTGCCAAGCTGGCTTTAAGGCGTGTTTGACTTATTCGAGCAGGTCCTACTGGTCTTTCTAAGCCGAGTTCGAAGGAATTCGGTTGATCCGAGCTAATGTTGAGACTTGCCTAGATTTGCCGAGCTGAGTTCAGAGGAGATCGGTTGATCCGAGTCGATGTTGAGGCGTGTCTAGCCGTGCCAAGCTGGGTTTGTGGGAAACCGGCTGCTCCAAGACGAAATGGAGTCTTGCTCAGCTTTGTCGAGCCAATCACGCTGAGCAGACTCTCATAGGCATTTGTTCCGAACCGCTTTTTACAGGGCATATGTGTCAAGCACCGACCAACTCTTCTTGAGGAATTATGCCAAGCAGCATCTATTGTGGATTTTTTTTTAACAACTCTTCTCGAGGAATTATGTCGAGTGGCTCCTCTTGCAGAACTTTGTTCTGACCAACTCTTCTTGAGGAATTATGTCGAGCAGCTCCTTTTGCGTAATTTTGTTATGACCAGCTCTTCTCAAGGAATTGTGCTGAGCAGCTCCTCTTGTGAAACTTTGTTCCGACCAGCTTTTCTTGAGAAATTGTGCCGAGCAGCTCCTTTTGCGCAACTTTTTTTCGACCAGTTCTTCTCTAGGAATTATGCTGAGCAGCTTTTCTTGCGAAACTTTGTTCCAACCAGCTCTTCTCGAGGAATTGTGCCAACCAGCTCTTCTTGCAAAACTTTGTTCCGTCTAGCTTTTCTCGAGGAACTGTGTTGAGCAACTCCTCTTGCAGAACTTTGTTCCGACCAGCTGTTCTCAAAGAATTGTGTTGAGCAGCTCCTTTTTTAGAACTTTGTTCCAAAGTTTCGACCAGCTCTTCTCAAGGAATTGTGCCAAGAATCTCCTTTTGCGGAACTTTGCTCCAACCAACTCTTCTCAAGGAATTATGTCGAGTAGCTCCTCTTGCGGACCTTTGTTTCGACCAGCTCTTCTCAAGGGATTCTTTGAAATGTTGATTGCACTAATATTATCACATTTAATCAGAACTATATCATAGTGCAATCCAAAATCCATAAGTTGTTGTTTCATATAAGCGTTTGAGCACAAAAACTTCTAGTTGCAATATATTCAGCTTCGGCTGTGGATAAGACAACTGAGTTATATTTCTTGGAGAACCAAGAAACTAAAGATTGTCCTAAATAGTGACAGGTGCCCCTAGTACTTTTCCTATCAACCTTACTATCGGCAAAGTTAGCATCAGTGTAGCTAACAATCTCAAATGTCATACGCTTAGGGTACCATAAACCTAACTCAACAGTTCCAACTAGGTACCTAAGTATTCTTTTCACGGCTAACAGATGAGGCTCCTTAGGAGTAGCTTGAAACCTAGCACACATGCACACACTAAACATGATATCAGGTCGACTAGCTGTAAGGTATAGGAGACTACCAATCATACCATGATATAATTTCACATCAACAGGGATGTCTTGCTCATCTTTATCAAGTTTTGCAGAAAAACTCATAGGAGTACCAAGAATTTTACTATCTTCTATATATTAAATTTCTTGAGCAAGTCCCTAACATATTTAGATTGGCATATAAAAGTCCTATGTTTAGCCTGTTTCATTTTAAGACCTAAGAAGAAACTCAGTTCACCCATCATGCTCATTTCGAATTCACTTTGCATGCATTTGGAAAACTCATTACACAAATCATCATTAGTTACTCCAAAAATAATATCATCAACATAAATTTGAACATTTTTAGATTTGATGAAAAGTGTCGTGTCAATTTTTCCCTGGGTGAATCCATTTTCTAGGAGAAAACCATTAAGCCTCTCATACCAAGCTCTAGAAGTTCGTTTCAATCCATTCAAGGCTTTGGACAACCGGTATACATTATGAGGATATTTATGATTTTCAAAATTGGGAGGTTGTTCAACATACACTTCTTCATTTATATAGCCATTTAAGAAGGCGCTTTTAACATCCATTTGATACAATTTAAAGTTCTCAAAAGCGGCATAAGCAAGCAAAATACGAATGACTTCCATTCTAGCTATAGGAGCATAAGTTTCCTTAAAATCTATCCCTTCTTCCTGATTATATCCCTAGGCAACTAGTCTAACTTTATTTCTAATTACTACCCCATTTTCATCCTTTTTATTTCTATATACCAATTTAGTTCTAATAATAGTATGAGCATTAGGCCTAGGAACTAGGGTCCAGACTTTGCTTCTTTCAAATTGGTTAAGTTCTTCCTGCATAGACTTTACTCAAGATTCATCCTCTATGGCTTCCTTAATATTTTTGGGTTCTTCCTCGGAAAGAAATGCAAAATGGCTACCTAAATTTCTTAAGGAAGATCGAGTGGCTACACCACGTGAAGGTTCACCTATAATTTGATCTAAGGGATGGTTCCTAATGAATTTCCAATCCCTAGGCAATTCATGACCCTCACTTTAAACTTTAACATTTTCAATTGATTTATCATTTGCTTCTGAGTTGATATCCACATTATTTTCAATAGATTGCTTATCTAATCCCTTTTTAATATCAATATCATCTTTTTTAGAAAATGGATTAGATTCATCAAAAACAACATGAATAGATTCAAAAATAGTTAATGTTCTTTTATTAAAAACTCTATATGCTTTACTGTTAAGTGAGTAACTTAGGAAAATACCTTCATCCAATTTCCGTAGATGTTCATTATCTCTAAGTACAAAACACTTACAACCAAAGACATGAAAATAGGAAATGTTAGGTCTATGGTTGTTCCACAATTCATATGGAGTCTTATTGAGTGAGGATCTGATTAATACTCTGTTCATTACATAACAAGAGTGTTCACTGCTTCGGCCCAAAAATATTTAGGTAATTTGTGTTCATTAGGCATAGTCCTGCCCATTTCTTACAAGGATCTATTTTTCCTTTCTACAACACCATTTTGTTGTGGGGTACTAGGTGCAGAAAAATTATGTGAAATGCCCTCTAGGTCACAATAGTTTTTTATGTCATCATTTTTTAATTCAGTTCCCCTATTACTTCTTATGTGTGTGATTTTATAGCCTTTTTGATTCTGAATTCTTCTACATAATTTAGTGAATTGTTCACATGATTCATCTTTATGAAAAAGAAATAACACCCATGTGAACCTAGAAAAATCATCCACAATAACGAAAACATACAATTCACCACCTAGACTTTGAACTTGACTAGGACCAAATAAATCTAAGTATAACATTTCAATGGTCTAGTGGTAGATATGAATTTCTTTTTCTTAAAACTTGATTTTGTTTGCTTACCCATTTGACATGCATCACATATTTTATCTTTCAAAAAATGTTTTTGTGGCAACCCTTTAACTTAAACCAGTAAAGGTAAAGATAAATAATTGATTTTGACTGTAGACTGTTGACTTATAAAGTGTAGGGTAGTTGGTTATAATTCAGTGTTTTTGGTTTTAAATTATGAATGATTTTGGGAGAGTTTTTATGTGATTAAATGTAATCTCCTAGAAACCTTTGATGTAATCACGGTATTCCTCCACCACAAGTGAGGGTCATTAATAAATTTGGGACGGAGACGCTATGTGGGTGGCCGCTGACTCTTTCTAGGGTTGAGTAAACTATTAGATGATTTCCAGATGTTGATAAATATTAGTTAGCAAATTTCGAGGACGAAATTTTTATAAAGATGAGAGGATGTAGAGACCCATAATAATAATAATAATAATAATAATAGCAATAAAAGAGGGAGCTTGGTTTGGTGCAGACCAAATCGTCGACGATTTTATGGAGCTCAGGAAAACCGTCGACGATTTGAGTTATCGAGGCTTAGTAAATGTAAACTAGTAAAAAGGGAGTTTGGTTAAATACCAAACCCTCGGTGGTTTCCACCAGGGCAGCAACCTATAAATAGGTTCTAACTTTTTTTTTTTTTTAAGTAAAAATTCACTCTCTCTCAATTTCTCTCTCTAGATGTGGCTCTCCTCTCTCTCTCTCTCTCTCTCTCTCTCTCTCTCTCTCTCTCTCTCTCTCTCTCTCTTCAATTTTTCACCCAAATTCGGCCTGAATCGACTAAAACATATCATTTCGGGATCCCGACGTTGATTCTCTATAGTTTAACCGAAGCCGTTTTACTGTTTGGGGATCCTAGGCACCACCCTAGTGAAAAGGTAAGGGGAGTGGATTATGTCAAGTATTTTTAAACATTTAACCGATTAAATTGTAATATGAGATTACAGGAAATATATATATATATATATATATATATTTTTTTTTTTTCTAAATATTCTGGTATATGGAAATGGGGATTTTGAATTATGATTATTATAAGTATACATTTTTGGGAAAACGGGTATATTAAGTTGATAAAATTTGAGAAGATGATGATTCTTTTAATTTTTGAGCAAAATATATATATTTTCTAGGAATTTATTAAATTATGAATTATCACCCAAATTGTGTGGCATGAGTATATACTGATTTTAGAAAATGTTGTAAAAATTATGAAATGATGATATGAGTATAGACGACTGTATGCCAAATACACATGGTTGTGTGCTGAGTACAAATGTACCAATTGCCCACTTCAGATATCAGGTTGTTATATTGTGGTATCAGAGATTGTATAGAATAGCACTTCGAGCCCCACAATGTTCGAGGCGCGAGCTCGTTTTTATACTGTTATTGTTTTACAAGTCATCACAGTTGTGGTATCAGAGCTTTTTACTGTAGAACTTCACAGGGCCTTACAAATTCTCTCTCCTTCCTCTTTGTTCTCCCTCTATTTCTCAACCACTCTCTCTCTCAACCTCACCTCACTGTCTCTCCATCGTCAGCCACCATGACCACGACCATGGGATATTTTGACATAAGTATTTAGATACGATTTTTCATATCCGAGTCAAACACCTAGATTTGCTTAGGGCATTTTTGAATAATTTTTTAGTTTTAATTGGTAAAAGAAAACACTATTTGGGAAATCTAAAAAAAAAGTCCTATTTGGATACCTTATTTTGAGTGAATTAAACCCTCTAAAATGATCAATGACTTCTAAAATTCTGCAAACTAACCCAATTCCACATTTTACCATTCCCTAATAATTGAACTTTTCAAAACAAGTCATGCATCAAAATAAGACAAAATATAGGATGCTTACCTCTTATGATGTTGCCTCCTTTTGCTTCTTTTCAACATTTTTGAGTTGCTCCTCCTTGGTTTGTTGCTTCTCGACAACTCCCAATTATTGAACTTTGGCTTCTTTTGCTCTCAGTTGTACATACCTATTGGGAATTTCACTTGTGAGTTTGTCCCATATTGAAAAAATTAAGTGGATGATGAGTGCTTATATACATTGTTAGGTTCAAGACTTAATAAGTTTAAACTTTTGGGTCAAGTTGGTGGTGATCACTCATGTGTATCAAGTCTACCCATGGACTCCTCCGACGCTAGCAAATGGTATCAGAGCCGACGGTTCATAATTTTGGATGAGCAACATTATAAAAAATATTCGTGGCGTGATATCATGTGTATTACTTATGACAATTAAATAAACCCAAATACTTTAGGAGCCTATTTTGTTTATTTTTATTTGATTTATTAAAATGCATTTCTATGAACTCAAGTTTGAAACAAACCATTACTGGCCATTGCCAAGGAGCACATGGGGCAATGATTACTTATAAGAATGTTCTTATTTTACTAAGTGCGCAATTTAGGACAAGGGTTGAATACAATGGTTTTTGTTAATATAGAATAGTGTGCATTATGCTAATGAAAAAGCGACATGATACCCTTGTCATATAGTTGTCATAGACAATTGTTCCAAAGATTAAGGTGAAAAACTGTATCTCTTTACAACTTGGACAAATAGACAATGTGTGTGTGTGTGTGTGAGAGAGAGAGAGCGAGAGAGAGAGAGAGAGAGAGAGAGAGAGAGAGAGAGAGAGAGAGAGAGATTTCTTAAAGAAATTTCTTTAAGGTCAAGGAAAACCATTAAGGGAATCAATAAAACTGTCATGAAGTTGCAAAGAAGCCACTATGAAAAAAAGATAGTTACATATTCAGCGGCTACTTTAAGTTTTCACATTACTTCACATGAGACAACCGCTAATAGATTTGAGTCTTCTTGGAATTTTGCTCCTTGTAGTGGCTACTAGGATTGGGAAGAGCTTATTTTAGGAAGAAATAATTTCAAAGGAGAATTATGAAGGAATATTTGCTTTGTGTAGAAAATTGCAGAGAAACTGGAAGGGAAAAGAAAATTGCCACAAAGATGATGCACATATTAGGGCAAAAAATTGGGAAGATTGTGACAAAAAAAAAAAATGTTGATCGGCTTGCAGCACAAAGAAAATTTGAGAGAGAATGAAATATTTACCACACGAAAAAGACTGGTCATTCGCATTAGCTAGTTTAACTTATTAACATACGGTATAAAGAACAATCAAATAAGTCATTACTACGGTTACTCACATTTACAATTTCGAGGACACTACTTTGGGTTGTCCTCTTTTGATTATTCCCTCATATCCATTTACTTCTAAGAAAAGTGAATTTCTTCATATATATATATATATATATATATATATAATGCCTTTTGTCTTCATATTTGTAAATTTACTATATTTAATTTAAATTTATACAAGTTTAAACTAGAAGTAGGATAGGTGTATTCTTTCATGGGAGAAATGAAATCCGAAAAACAATTTCTATGTTCCTTGGCAATGGAAGTAGGGTTTCTATTATTTATTTTCTAGTAATGAAATCCGTAGTTTCCAACAAACAAAAAAGGAAAAAAAAAAAAAAAAAAAAAGAAAGGAAAAAGAATAATTTCAAGGAAATATCGGAGATGTTGGGGTTGGAATTATTGGAGCGAAGTGAATGATAGCGTTGATTTGATTCAGTCGTTACGCGGTTAGGCGAGTGATGAGACACTACGTCGCTTTTGCTGGCGCTGATCTCGCTTCGCTTTGTACAAAGAGTGATAGCATCATTAATTTAGAGGGAGAGCACACTGCACGTGTGGTGGGAAGGGTCCATTCCCCTGCGCGTTTGAAACGTCGAATGTTGAATTTCTTCTTATTTGTAATCTTTACCACAGGTTTGTAATTATGAGGAGGCCCTCCTTCAACTTTACTTCCTGGACCACTTCGGCATGATCATGCCGATGACGCAGCTGTCAGATGCTGACGTTCCTTCGTAGAAATTATCCTCCGTTCATATTTGTATATTTAATTTAGAATCACAGCTGACGCAGTTTGATTAATGAGCTACTGCTACCACGAGGGTCTCATTTTTGTCTCAATCATTCTCTCTGCTATTACCCCATAATACGAGCTGTGACAATAGGCGAGCTTCTGAAATGCAAAAGATACAAGGCAATCGGAAAGACCGAAGATCCAAATTACTGCCATCACCGTCAAGTTCTTGGTCATTCTCCCTGACAATGCTTCGTCTTTAAAGACCTTGTTTGAAGCTTCTTACAGATAAAAAAAAAAAAATAGACATTGAACTTGATGATATAGTTGAGACTAATCATGCACCATTGCCATGGGGGTAATGAGTACAACCTATTCATGCCCTTTAATTAGATTGTTTTGATGACATAATCTCCCTCTAAGTTAAAGTCTAAGGTGAGGTTAATTGACAAACCAACGTTAAACTTTTTGATAAATTTGAAAAAATATACCCAGCATGAAGACACTAACTTCTAGATCGATATTTGATAAAAAAAAATATGGATTCGTTTTAAAGTTTTAAAATTTTCATATTCTACTCTTGAGGATTTCAAGCAAAGATGGAGAGATAAAAACTAATCCGAGAAAAGGTAAGAGTACCCAAAAATTCAAATATCATGAACGGCTTTTGGAGTTTGTAATACCCTATGAGGAGGTTCTCATAGTTCTCAAACCTTACGACGTCAAAAATATTCATATAAAATGACATTCTTAAGAATCTCATTCCTAAAAATTTAATATTTATCTCATGGAAATATTTGACTCAACATAAGAATTCAAATAGGCGTCTTAGGAAGAACCTTGATATGTATCTAACAAATATATAAATAATTATATTTTTCAATCTCAAAATCTGCTAAAAATATAAACTTAATTAAATCTATATCCTAAAATTGTCAACAATTATAAATTTAAAAGATTTAACATTTGATAATTGATTAATTTAATAATTGATTAAAACAGAGTGTCTAAATATTAATTGTTATATTAAATTTGTATAAGACAATAATAATATTTATTTTATTTAATAATTTACAAAGTTCAATTTAAATGTTATTGACATAAATATTGACAATTTTAATCAACTTTTTAAAAACAATTTATATATTTAACTAAAAAATATTTTTTTTTTCTATTTAAAAATTAAAAATATTATAGTTAAAAATTTTACTTCTATCTTATTCATACTTTTTTAAAAAAAATATATAATAATAGGATGTTATATTATATTGTAGTCGCATTGCTGCCTAAAATTCAAAATAGTTAGGACAATTTGGTCCAAAAAGTAAGATTTCCATGGAAATAGAAATTCCGTGAAACTTGTCCATGGGAGCCTCGGAATAAGATGTTGATACTTAATGAGAATTGAATGTCCATATTTCATGAGAATATAATATTTATGTTTCATAGGAATCTTTTTAGTTTCTAAAATGTGAACATTCTCACCATGTTATATTTCATGCTCAAACAAACGTAAGAATGAGGTGAGCATAACATTTTTCAAAATTTTAAATGATGTCATGAATTAATAAAACATCCCTTAAAAGAAGTCTCTATGGCCCCATTTGGAACTCGGAAAATATTAGAGAAGTAAAAGGAAAATATCAAGAAATCCATATTTTCATGTTTGGTTATGAGGGAAAATAAAAAATAAAATTAAAAGTATACCAAATTTATAAATATAATTTTGATTTTAGACATCATTAATATTAATTTTTCTTAATTTTTAATCATATAAAATCAAACTTTCAATTTTTAGTAGAATTTAATGTATAAGGAAAATATAATGGTAAATGAGTTTGCTCCTTTTTTTTTTTTTTCTTTGCAAGTGAAAATTTTAATCCAAACAAATCCTAAGTTTTTTTTGAACCACAGAGAAAGTTTGTGTCTTTATGCCAAAACTTAAATAAATAAATAAATAAAAGTCATTGTCTTTCATTTGACCAAACAATATAATAAATAAAATGATTAATATTTTAAAATTACTCTGTAAATTTGTAATTTAATTTTTATGATTGTAAATAATATTTGAAATAATTAATAATAAATAGATAAATATAATAATTATTAGAATATATTTTTTACTCTTATTCTTTCTAATAAAATAATCCAACACGTTTTGGTTGTTTTGCTAACTATTTTTTCACTGGCATGGCAGTTTGCGGCTATCGGAAAGATTTTCGATGACTGGAAGATCCAAGCTAGCATACTGGAATAAGTACTGCGGCAATTGTAGAACCGGGAAGGGGGCATGGAAATTGTGAATACAGCAGGTGGAAAGTTGTAATTTAATGATGGCCCTTGAACGATACAGGGGCGTTGCTGGTGTTTCTGTGTAGGCCTCCAACCATGTCCACAAATGAGGCAACGTTTGATAAAGCAGCTATCTAGGTAAGGATCGAAGAGCTACCAGAGGAATTTTATGAACTTAGTGGCACAAATGGTGGGAAGGTACTTGGGGAATATGGTAAATAAAGAAATTGTTGAGTGTGAAAAACTTAGAAAGATCTGCTGCAATTGTGGACTGGTTGGGCACTTGGAGAAATCATGCAGAGCAAGAACAGACGAAGCTAATGCCAAGGTTGATGAAAGCTTTAGCTAATAGAGCCAAGAAAGTGCAAGGAAGGCTAATCAAAGATCCGATAATGTACTTGTATACAGGATGGAATAGGTTTTACTCAGCATAAAAAAACCGCAAATTTCAAACTTCCTAAAAGATAATGATGAGAGGAGGAATTGAGTATCCAATCTAGTTATTCGGAGGAATCAAGGGGTGCTCAATAGATCAGACGAATACAGCTAGAGAAGTTCAGGGAGGTACGGAGTTTACGTCACAATTCCGAGAAGAGTTTGGTAACATCGAGCAAATGATGGCTTAAGGACAGGTAGAGGAAGAAGCCAACCGTTTGTTAAACCCACGTTGGGTATAGAGTGAAGAGAATAATCTCAGAATGATGAAGGAAATGGGACGACCAAATTAGATGCAACTAGCAAAGGAAGAAGGAAAAGCTATTAAGCATTAGCCGACACCATAAGAAGTAACAGCCCAAATAGAGGATTTTTTTCTTTCCAAACGAACCAAAACAAAAGTTTGTGTTGCGATGAGGTATGGTGAAAATACTATACGAAAAATAGCCAGAAGGCATGGACGACACGAGTTGGAAGCGAAAGTTGGGGCTATTATTACGCTTTATTTGGCCGATGACGTGAAGTATCACGTCATGGATGAGGAATCCTCGGTGGCAGTTTGGCTGAAACTGAAGACACAGTACATGACCATGTCTTTATCGAACCAGTTGTATCTGAAGGAAAGACTTTATGAGCTTAACAAGATAAAGGATTTGGACCTGAATCAACACATCAACATATTCAATCAGATCATTAGTGATTTGAAGCGAGTTGATGTGAAGTTCGAGGATGATGTCAAAGCGTTGATGTTGCTGAATTCCCTACCTATGTCTCCTATGTACGAGAATCTGGTTACGACTCTAACATAGGGGAAATAAACCCTGGAGTTGGAGGATATCGCGAGTGCATTATTGGGGTTCCATCAGAGGAAGAAGACCAGCGATGAGAGTTCACAAGGTGAAGGGCTCGTGGCAAAGGGTAATCAAGATCGTGGGAGAGGCAAGTCTTGGAGCGGATTGAGTAATAATAAAACTCAGTCACAGTCTAGGAGAAGGAAGGACATTCGTTATTTTAAGTGCGGTAAAATTTGGCACAAAAAATCGAAGTGTCCAAAGTGGAAGAAGGGGAATGAGGAAACTTAAGAGGGTTCATCAAAATCTATGATTGTAGTGCAAGAAGGAGACTCGGGGAGCAATGATGGTGATATGTCTTATGTTTCATCGGGTTCAGAACGTCTCACAGATTCTTGGATCCTAAACTAGGGATGTTCTTATCACATGACACCTAACAAAACCTGGTTCACTACTTACAAATTGGTGAGTTATGGTTCCGTTCTAATGGGAAATGATATGGCCTACAAAGTTGTCAGAATGGGGGATATCAAAATCAAGATGTATAATGGTGTGGTAAGGACGTTATGTGATCTAAGGCATGTACTTGATCTACATAAGAATGTGATTTCATTGGGCAATTTAGATTGTAAGGGCTATAGTTACAAGTATGAAAGTAGGACGATGAAGGTGTGTAAAGGCGTCTTGATGGTGATGAAAGGAGAGAAGTTAGTGGGGAATATCCATACACTGCCAGGTAACACAGTTGTAGGTGGAGTTGTAATTGCAAATTTTGAGTCAGGTAATATTGTTTTGTGTAAAAAAGCCACACACAAAAAGAAGGGTATTTTTAACTACATTTTTTTGGATGTTTGGGGACCGGTGAAGGTAGCATCACGATTTGGACACAGGTACCTCGTGAGCTTATTACGAAAGGTCTGGGGGTACTTCATACGACACAAGTTGTAGATATTTGCCGGGTGGCTAAGGTGGAAAACCATATTGGGGGGAAGATCCTCAGGTTAGACATTGAAACTGAGTACATTGGTGTTCACGAAGTTTTGTGAGTAGCATCTCAGGTTGTATGTAGGGCTTGCAAGGAACTTCTTTGTAAAGTTAGCGAATATGGTGTGTTTCTCAATTAACCGATTGCTAAGGGTAACACTAGATGGGAAAATTGCAGGAGAGGCTTGGATAGGTTATGTGGTAGACTTCTTTGGTTTGAGAGAGTTTGGAGGTCCAACCATGCACGTTTATAGTGAGGTGATATCTAAACTTGAAGAAATTTCTAGACAAGACATCTTTATGGGATATCAGAAGGGGGGTTCAAGTTGTGAGATCCAACAACAAATAGGGTGACAATCGGTGGAGACATGCTTTTTTATGTTAAATTTATGATGCAACATACTTAGGTAAATGAAGAGAAACAAGTGCCAAAAAGTTGCAGCATCAACGAGTATGTTGTGCAGGTGGAGTTGGAGACTCATGGCATAAGAGCAGGGAGCTCTAGCTTAGGAAACCGGCAGTATCACAATATAAACTACAATTGAAAGAAGATTGTGATGCAAGTGGAGTTACAGACTTAAGGCAAAGATGACATTGTTCATATTGTAAGAAGTTCTAGCATAGGAGACTAGTAGGATCACAATGGGCCTAGGTGCACTATCAGGCCACCACCCAAGTATAAATTTGATGATGTGATGTCTTGTGCATTCATTACTACAAGCATGGTTCCTACTATTTTTTTCAAGATGTGGTGCACAAAAAAGGGAAAAATAGATGGATGAGTGTTACGGTGGAGGAGATGGAGTTACTGCATAAGAATTGGATTTGTGGGTTAGTGGGGCTTCTAGAGAGGAAGAGGGTGATAGGATGCAAGTGGGTAATTATTCCGTTGTTTCATGTTGATTGTTGACTTTTTGAATTCGATCTTTGTTTTGATGCTAACAAAACACATGTATCTCATGTGTGCATTCAGTGTTGAACATGGCTATATTTTAGCATGCACATGTGATAAGTGATGGAAGCCTGAAGGACATAAAGACCACCATAGTTTGATGTATTCCATAAATTCACGGAAGAGCAAAGGAAAAGAAGACACATATTTTTTAATTTGTAATGCACTTAGTGTGACACCCCCAAACTCGCCAGGTGGGGCCCGGGTACTATAACATCAATTATGCAGCGAAAACTAAACTAAGTCTTTTATAACATACCATAGTTCTATATATATATATATATATATCCTAAAATAGTATTCTCCAACATCCAGTATTCACAAATATATACATCTTAGAAAACTTAAACAAAAGCCAAAAATATACATCGAGAGTCTATACCCTCTCTCTCTCTCTCTCTCTCAAAAATGCTACGCCGCTAGGCCAGCCTTGAGCTCACTGAGCACAATCATGCGGAGGTCCTTGAAACGATGAAATTCATATCGGGTGAGATACATCTCAGTAAGACAGAATAGATTAACACCAATGTGTTGCTATCATGAGGTTTGTGTACAAAATATAATCATCATTACAAATTAATTCATAACTACGAAATCATTCTCTATCCCTACTCACACACATGCAGTGTATTTTATTAACGAGAGTTTCTCAAGGATTGGGGTGATTACCCGCCCATACAAGTAGCATTCCTCTGCTCTGATACCTTATGCAACCTATGGCTACAAGTGAAGCATATCAGGGCACTTACCTTTCTCAGTTAGTCCTCAGGTGAATAGTTTGTCTCATATTCACATACATTTACACAAATACTTACAGGAAGAAGTTCCCAAGAATAGGGAATATTACTTGCCCATACAAGTAGTTTCCCTCTGCCTTAATATGTTAAGCAGCCCAGTCTAGCTACGTCTGATATTAATCAGGGCACTCACCTTTCTCCGCAAGCCCTCGGGCAGAGAATTGATTACGCGTCAAAACTGCGTAATTGGGCACTTTAATCCGATCTTTACGGCTTATATTTTTAATTAAATGTCCAATTATGTATAATATTTTAACAAAGTGCCGAATTTATTATTCTTGAATTTTATTGTACAATTTATGAATTTTTGGTAATTTTTTGTTGCAGGAAAAGTTCTGGGAACCAAAACCGACATCTGTTTGTATTTCATACATAACTTTTCCGTTCGAGTTTTGCTCAAGACGATTCAAATTTCTAGAGAGAGAGAAAAGGATTATCTATAACTTTTGTGTTTTGTGTTTTGCAAGATATGGGCTCCAGAGGGTCAAATATGGCGATGAACAGAGAATGGAGAAAATAAAATATATATATATGAGGACATGTGATGTGACCCGGCCATGCAACCCGGGTCAGACCCAATTGGGTCGGATTTCCCCATCCGGGTAGGGCTGCACAATGCCTCCTTTATATAACTCCAGCACAGCTTCTCTTTTGTCTCTATTCTCACCTTTTCCTTCTTCCCCTGATCTTCCTTTCTCTCTTACTCTTTCATTCTCTCAACTCCTAGCCTCTCCTCTTCCCTGCTACACACCTGGCAGCCATCACCCGAGAACTGCCAGCAGCCACCACAGCAGTCGGAACTCCTCTGCAGAAACACACAACATAGCTCTCTGCCACCTTTGCCTCTCGGCTTCCACAGAAGAACAGAGCACCAACCACCTACAGCCATCCTCTGCAACTCTCCCGACGGCCACTCCATCACAGTTCTTCTAGACCAGCAGACCTCTAGTAGCAACCCGAGCCTCCACAGCAACACCAGGAACTCTACGGCAACACCAACAGCAGCATACATGGCTCTCTGCATTCTCTCTCTTTATCTCTCTCTCTCTCTCTCTCTCTCTCTTTCTCTCTCTCTCTTTTATTTATTTTTGTTCAGTCTTTAAATACTAAATAAAATTTAGTTTTTTAATGTTATTAGAAATTTCTTTTTAAGTTGGACATTGTTAGTGGGAGTTTTAATTTAGTCTTTTTAATTAAGTCTGGTTTGATTTCTCATGTTTTTATTATTATTTTTTTGTTATGGTTTATGTGTTAAATTTTTGTTTGTTTCGTGTTTAAATTGTGATTGTGGTATGAGTTATTGTTTTGGTTAAAGATCCAATTTTTAGTGTGTGTGTGTGTTAAATCTGATTAAGTTTCCATTGCGTATTTTTAATTCTATGTTTAAAGTTTCCATTTTTAGTTACTGTGCTCCGGTGTTTCCTTAAGTAGACTAGGGTTTCCGTTATTGTTATTTAATTCCATGCGTGCTAGTTTTAGGACTTTAATTTGCATGTGTATTGAATTTGAGTCTCCACAATTTTGAAAATCTCGAATCTGAACCGAGTTCAGTACCATTTTTATTTTCGATTGGAAAAACGTGAAGTTTGAAATTAAAACGCATTCCCTGAGGAGACGATCTAGCCTTTAGGTTTAATATTACACGACGTAACTCCTATACTTGGGATAGCTTTCGAGCTGCTCATTTTTCGAGTGAGTCAAGTTTTTGGCGCCGTTGTCGGGGAATTGCCAGTTTTAATTTCGAATTTTGCGTTTTCCCAATTATTATTATTATTTTTTATTTTTTTTTCTTCAAATATGTTGAAAAACAAAAAAAAAAATTAAAAATTGAAAAAAAAATTGAAAGAAAAATTTTTATTGCTGTGTTAGTGGATTTCTGCTAGCCATTGTGATGTTTGATGCCCTGAGTTCGAGATAGTTCGAATCGATTGTGTAGACTTTCACCTAACACTAGTAGGGATACACATAGCACCGAATCTGACTGTTCACCTGTTAGTCCTGAGAGTGATTCTGAATTTGAGCTGAATAATCTGTTTGACCACTATTTCGAAGAAGCTGTGGCTGCACATGCAGCACGTACACTTGAAGATTTTCTACAGCCTACACGCACATCTACACCTTCATGCATTGTGTTGCCACAAGATGCACAGAATTTCACTTTTAAGCATGGCATGTTATCTGTGATTCTCCAGTTTCACAGGATGGACTCTGAGAGTCTCTACCAACACTTGACAGATTTTGAGATGGTTTGCACCACTTTCATTAATAGGGCTGGGACTGATGAATACATTAAACTGCGTTTGTTTCCCTTTTCTCTGAAAAACAAGGCAAAATTTTGGTTTAATTCTTTGCGCCCTAACTCTATTACTAGCTGGACTAAAATGCAGCATGAGTTCTTACATAAGTTCTTTCCTCTTTAGAGAACTCAGTACCTGCAGGAGCAGATTAGTCAGTTCATGCAAAAAGATGGTGAGACATTCCAGGCATGTTGGGAGAGATTCAAGGACCTGATGAACATATGCCCGCACCACGGTTTCGAATCGTGGAGGTTAGTGAACTATTTTTTTACTGCTTTAACCCCTGTGTGCAAACAATTTGTCCAGTCTATGTGCAATGGGATGATCTTCCGTTAGGAACCAGATGAGGGCTTATCATTTTTAGACTATCTCGCTGAGAGTGCCTAGCAGTGGAATGCACGACCTGAACGGGTGTCGATAGCTGCCCTACCTATCCAAGCAATCAGTGGCGGGGGTATATACGAGGTCAAAGAGGAAACCAGCTTACAGGCCCTTGTAGCTGCATTATCTAAGAAATTGGAAGTCATGGAATCCGAAAAGTCGAAAGCTGAGATTTGCACGATTTGTGAGACTTCAAAACACAGACCTCAGGATTGTCAATTTTAACCGGTGTGGCAAGAGAGCAAATCTGATCGGGTGTCATCGGCAAATTGGGTCAACAAGATGCAGAATCAGCCGCTCTCAAACACTTACAACCTGGGGTGGCGGAATCATCCAAACCTTCAATGGAGAAATGATCAGCCTAGTCCATCATCTTCGCAGTATCAGCAAGTTCCTCAATCGTATGTACCACCTCCGTAATAGACATATCAGCCAGTTTCCGCTCCTCCACCATATTATCAGTCGCAATAGATTTCTCAAAATTACGCACCACCAGGATTTCAACCAACTCTAGTTCTTATCCCAGCAAAGAAGTCTCTTGACGATAGCATGGCGCAAATGGCAAACATGTTTCAGCAATTCATGCAAATTCACATCACAACCAGCAATCAGAGTAGTTAATCATTTAGTGAATTGAAAGATACCATGAATAAGATAAGTACACAGTTGAACACCATAGAAAAAGGGAAATTTCCTGCATAGCCTTAGCCGAATCCCTAGGTATATAGACAGCAACAGCAACCAGTGCACCATGTTTCAGGGGATACGTTTGAGTCAGTAAAGGCAGTTATTACCTTGCAGAGCGGAAAAGAAGTTGCCCGTCTTGAAATGCCCACTGACCAACAAACAGCCGCGCCGGCACCTGAGTTGACAGATGAGACAGATAAAGGAAAATAAAAATCAGGTGAGGCCAGCTCAAGTTTAACAAAGTCAGATAATAAAGAGGATGAGCCAGTTAAGGAATACCAACCTATGGTACCGTACCCTCAGCGGTTGACATCTGGTCAAAAGAATAAGTATCATATGGTGATCCAGGAGATATTCAAACAGGTGAAGATCAATATTCCACTTCTAGAGGCCATACAGCAAATCCCAGCATATGCAAAATTTCTGAAAGACCTATGCACAGTAAAAAGGAAATTAAACGTGAAGAAAAAGGCTTTCTTGACTGAGCAAGTTAGCACATTGATACTAAATCAAACTCCACAGAAACTTAGAGACCCTGGGTCTCCCACGATTTTGATCTTGATTGGTGAATCTCGCATCGGGAGAGCTTTACTTGACTTGGGGAGTAGTGTGAATCTGCTCCCATTCTCGATATATGAACAGCTGGGTTTAGGTGAACTAAAGAAGACCAATACGATGCTACAATTAGCAGATAGATCCGTAAAATCTCCACAAGGCATCATTGAGGATGTGTTGATTCAGGTTGACAAATTCTACTACCCAGTGGATTTTGTTGTTCTGAAAATGCAGCAGCCTGTGTCCACCATCTATCAGACCCCTATTATCCTTAGCCGACCATTCCTTGCAACTTCTAATGCCTTAATCAATTGTCGAAGCGGAGTACTCAAGCTTACATTCAGGAACATGACACAGGAAATGAACGTGTTTAATAAAACGCCGACTGGGCGTGAGGAATCAGAGGTACACGCAGTAGACATGGTGGATGACTTGGATGCATTGGAGTTGTTTTTAGCAGTTGGTCTGGATGGTACATGTGAAAGTGAAGCTCTTGGACAACTTGAGGTAATTGATGAGCTGTCCACAGGGATATATGAAATACCGATCCGTGATGAGCAATGGAGACCGCCGAAATTGACTATGTTAAACATCACCTATCCAATCACCGACATGTCATACGACCCTCAAGTTGATGATATTGTGAACTACTTTGCTACCAATCGAACATTAGTACAAGACAAGCGACAGTTCTTTTCAGAAGTCAAGATTATATTTAAAAAGATGGGTTGTCCTAACCACAAAGCATGGCTCAAGAAATTGGATGATGCGCGCTGGGCTTACCAAGCTGCAATCAAAAGAATTTCAAGAATGACTCCACACAGGTTGATTTACGGTAAGGCATGTGATGTACCTGTTAAATTTAGCATTATATATTTTGGATCATAAAACAGATTAACTTTTTACTTGATAATGCCATAGGGTTGAGAAAATTGCAGGTGCATGCGCCCACAAAATCTAAAAGGAAAGCCAATGACAAGGACTGCTTAGAGAAGAGGCAGATGAAGGTGCTGCATAAACTTAAGGAAAAACAACCCTTCCCAAGTCAGCAAGACTCTCTCTGCAACTCTAAATACCATTTGTTTCCGTGGAAGCTGAGACCCTGTGGCTCGTATATCATTGAACATGCTTGTTCCCACAGCACAGTAGAACTAGTGGGTCCAATGAATGATAATAATGTCAAGGTCAAGGAGCAACAAATCAAGCCTCCCACGATTCCATTCGATCCTAATAAGGGGGTCTTACTTCTGCAAGACCCTAAGGGAGTCCTCTGACCTTCCTATGTTACGGCTTTCTTTTTTCATTTTTTTATTTTCATTTTATTTGTTTTATTTTTGTTTGTATCTTTCTTTTTTCTCCTGTCGCATTAGTCGGTAGTAATTTCCCACTAGCTGTTCACCGTGCACAATTTTTAATTCCCCTATGCTTTCACATTGAGGACAATGTTCCACTTTAGTTGGGGGGGATAAGCATTTGCATATGACACTGTGCACGTATACGTACTGGGTTTTATTAAAAAAAAAAAAAAAAAAAAACAAAACAAAACAAAAATCAAAAGAAAGAGAGAAAGAAAGAGGAGCACTAAAAAATTACATTGCATTATGTCATGCTTAACACTGCATATACCCTTCACATACTCGAGTATAACTTACAAATTACACACTTGAGTCAATCATGCGTAGTTTCTTTTTATACGATCTTATGACTCCATGAAGAATTGATTGATAGTACACTCGTGTTAATTTGGTTATATAATTTTATGTATTGACACGGCATCTCACGAGGCTGAATAAAAACATTCACGTGATTCATTGCACTTAGGGTTCCTATGAGCACTGAGAGAGCACCCGCGATGACTATGACACCTGGTGAGGTATTGTTGAGCCAATTATCGTTCTTTTAAGTTTTTGACGTTAGCTCAGAGTTCATGAAACTTAACTTTCCTTTTCTTCTGAATATCCTTTGTACACTAGTCTCTGTCTTTGATTTGCTAGCCTAGAGGTGACGCCTAGTGGGGAGATAGAAACCTAGGTCTTGTAGCCTACTCAAAATGTGACGGCTGAGCCACCCCTAGAGATAGACTTAGTTCATGGACCAGTATTCGAGCTCAATTCCCATTGATTGTATGAAGATTACAAAAGAAGTGTTAAGATTGTCCTAATTGATCAAGAAAAGATAGAAAATGAAGAATGAGTAGAAGAAAGAACAAGAAATAAACATGCGCATGAGATGAAACGCTAATGCTTGATCCACATACATATCACAAAGAATCAAGGACACGACACATATTTTTTGCGTATGAAGATTCTTAAACCGATTAATGCCTCAGATGCATTCACGACAAGTTTGTGAGTAAGTTGATCTAGGGTGGTCTCGGTTGGATGTGGCGAGTAGGTGAGAAGATGCTAGGGTGAAGGACCCGACACCTTATAGATAGGTTAGATCCTTTCCAGACTAGTCCACTCCATACACTTACCGTTATTCCTTTTAGTATGTGGGATGTTTGATCACGACACTCCTCCTCACATATGATGAGTGAACCCATTTTCTTTGAGTGTTTTTGAGGGTATACCAGTTAGGCCGAGTCTAAGCGACCTTTCTGTAGGTGTCCACTAGTATCCTAGGTGTAATGAGTCACACACATCACACACACCTCGAGAGCTTACCAATTTATACTCAAACTTATATGACTGCATTAACTCTGAATGTGCCACTGATTAACTTCATGTAAGTATGTTGTTCTTGAATGACATATAAACGATAAAACTTGCATGAGTGACGTGCTTTGGAGTTGTGTATACTGAATATGAACAAGCCTGTGTGAAAGTCAGTTATACTCTTGTATGTGAAACGGTATGGTTGTGTTGCTTGTGCATCGATTTCATGTTCACTAGAGTTTGTAATTGTAGGCACTACCCTGAAATTCATTCACGTCATTTGCTAGAGACTAGTAAAACGTTAGTTGGGGAGTGTGATTACGCGTCAAAACTGCGTAATTGGGCACTTTAATCCGGTCTTTACGACTTTTATTTTTAATTAAATGTCAAATTATGTCTAATATTTTAACAAAGTGCCGAATTTATTATTCTTGAATTTTATTGTACAATTTATGAATTTTTGGTAATTTTTTGTCGCGGGAAAAGTCCCGAGAACCAAAACCGACACCTGTTATTTTATGCATAACTTTACTGTTCGAGCTCTGATCGAGACGATTCAAATTTCTAGAGAAAGCGAAAAGGATTATCTACAAATTTTGTGTTTTGCATTTTGTGAGATATGGGTTCCAGAAGGGTCAAATATGGTGATGAACAGAGAATGGAAAAAATAAAATATATATATATATATATGAGGACATGTGATGTGACCCAGCCATGCAACCCGGGTCAGACCCAATTGGGTCGGATTTCCCCATTCGAGTAGGGTTGCACAGTGCCTCCTTTATATAACTCCAGCACAACTTTCTTGCGGGCCTTCTCTTTTCTTCCTCTTCTTCTTCTTCTTCTTCTTCTTCTTCTTCTTCTTCTTCTTTTTGCTATCTCTCTTTCCCTTAGCTTCTCTTCTTTGACTCTCTCTGTTTTTCTTCTATCTCTATTCTCACCTTTTCCTTCTTCCCCTGCTCTTCCTTTCTCTCTTACTCTTTCATTCTCTCAACTCCCAACCTCTCCTCTTCCCTGCTACACACCCGGCAGCCATCACCCAAGAACTGCCAGCAGCCACCACAGCAGCCGGAACTCCTCTGCAGAAACACACAGCACAGCTCTCGGCCACCTCTGCCTCTCGGCCTCCACAGAAAAACAGAGTACCAACCACCTATAGCCATCCTATACAACTCTCCTGACGGCCACTCCACCATAGTTCTTCCAGACCAGCAGACCTCCAGCAGCAACCCGAGCCTCCACAACAACACCAGGAACTCTACGGCAACACCAACAGCAGCATACATGGCTCTCTGCATTCTCTCTCTTTATCTCTCTCTTTCTCTCTCTCTCTCTCTCTCTCTCTCTCTCTCTCTCTCTCACTCTCACTCTCACTCTCACTCTCACTCTTTTATTTATTTTTGTTCAGTCTTTAAATACTAAATAAAGTTTAGTTTTTTAATGTTATTTGAAATTTCTTTTTAAGTTGGACATTGTTAGTGGGAGTTTTAATTTAGTCTTTTTAATTAAGTCTGGTTTGATTTCTCATGTTTTTATTATTATTTTTTTTGTTATCATTTATGTGTTAAATTTTTGTTTGTTTCGTGTTTAAATTGTGATTGTGGTATGAGTTATTGTTTTGGTTAAAGCTCCAATTTTTAGTGTGTGTGTGTGTGTTAAATCCGATTAAGTTTCCATTGCGTATTTTAAATTCCATGTTTAAAGTTTCCATTTTTATTTACTGTGCTCTGGTGTTTCCTTAAGTAGACTAGGGTTTCCGTTATTGTTATTTAATTCCGTGCGTGCTAGTTTTAGGACTTTAATTTGCATGTGTATTTAATTTGAGTCTCCACAATTTTGAAAATCTCGAATCTGAACCGAGTTCAGTACCATTTTTATTTCGATTGGAAAAATGTGAAGTTTGAAATTAAAACGCATTCTCTGAGGAGACGATCTAGCCCATGGGCTTAATATTACAAGACGTAACTCCTATACTTGGGATAGCTTTCGAGCTGCTCATTTTTCGAGTGAGTCAAGAATATACTTCGCCCCAAATACATATAATACTATAATATATAATATATTTATTATTTTACTCTGTGTCTATTATCTTGGTATTATTCATCTTTTTAAGTTCTCAATTTTAAAAATTCATAGCATTTCACATCACATAAATCTCACTTCCACATTTCACATTCACATTTCAGTTTCTTTGTGTTCCCATTTGCATTCATATATTCTATTCTCATTCTATTCACTAGTTAAATTAAATAATTATGCATTTAGAACTCACTACTAGATGGACAATCACTGTCATGCTTCCCCCCATGACAGATTATGCGGCCCGTAGGCTGAACTTAACCCTAGTTGGCCCGCCAGAGTTAAATCAGTAACAACATCTTCAGTCTATAAGTCATATTGGTTGTTCCCATACTGGTCTAGACTCTAGGAGGGAATCTTCCTGTAACGACCCAAAAAAATAAAAATAAAAAATAAATAATAATAATTATTAATTAATTAATTATTATTAAGAAAATTAATTAAATTAAGAAATTTGAGGATTGTGGATATATATATATGTATATTTAATTTTATATATATATATAAGGATATGATAAGGTTAAAGTAGGATAAAGGTTAAAGAGGATAAAGGAAAGAAAAAAAAAAATTAAAGGTTAAGTCTTCGGAGAAACAGGAAGAGAAGAAGGAAAGAAAAAAAAACAGATTCACGCGCTCTGAACAGAAGGAAAGAGACAGAAAAATTAAATATATTCTCTCACGCTCTCTACTCCTCTTCTTTCTACGATTTCGCGGTCGATTCTCGCCCAATTGAAAATCCGAGAATACCACCGAACTCCATTCTTCGCCACCAACATATCTACCGAAGTGGATTTGTTGTAGGAGTAGTGTGGGGATAGCTCCTGGGGTAAGCCAAATTCTCATTCTTACCTCAATTTTTCTTAAATTTTAAGCCAAATGGGCGATCGGACACCACCACGAGAATTTAGGGATGATTCTCTACAAGTCTAGTGGAGCTAAATTCTCGTGGGGTTGTTGTAGAAATAACCCAAAACTAGGATAAATGGGTTATTTAAAAATTAATTATTATTTAATTATTATAAATTAGGAAAGGTTAAAATAATATTTTATTGAGGTTGATTTGATTGAATCAGGGTTCGGGTAAGCGCTGCGAGTATAATTTTGGGAGCCCTGCAGACGTGAATCAGGGAATCAGGTAAGGGGGAATAAAATTATATCAGTATTTTATTAAGGTGAACTAGATATTTATGAGTGTATGGAATTTATTATTTATCTATATGATTTTCAGAATAGCCTGATTACTGAAAAAAATGATGATTTTTGTTTAAGATTTATATTTGGGATAATTGCATATGATATTAAATTCGTGTGACATGGGAGTAATTTTTCCTAATAAATTGAATATGAATTATTGTGGTATTTGGGTTTGCATGTGGGGGTGTTTGAAATGATTATGGCATGATGAATGAGTTGTTATGTTTGACTCCTGTGTGGGAATGTATTAATCTGTTAGATTCCTGTGTGGAAATGCATTGATGCGTCTGTGTGAACTAACTGGTGTGGTTATTCGTATGCATCTCAATATAATGTTGGCATGAGGAGGTTGTTATATTGCCTAGATGTAAATCATGATATGACGTTGGCAAGTTGAGGAGCTTGTCATATTGTCATTTATATGGGGTAGGACATTGGCAAGTCGAGGAGCTTGTTCTACTGATGTATGACGGGTAGGTCATGGGGATTGGATACTGGTGAATAATGATGCCTGTGTGGGCCATGTTATATACCATGTGTGGGTAGTGGTACCTGTGTGGGCCACGTTATATCCTGTGTGGATAATGGCGCCTGTGTGGGCCATGTAATATACCCTGTGTGGGTAGTAGTGCCTGTGTGGGCAACGTTATATCCTATGTGGATAATGGTGCCTGTGTGGGCCATGTTATGCACTTTGTGTGGTTAGTGGTGCCTGTGCGGGCCACGTGTAGATAAGAAGTATGTAGGTGCCTGTGTGGGCCACGTACTGAGGATATTGGAAGATGAAGTATGAGATGCATGATTCCTGTGTGGATGTATTGTGCGCATGTGAATTTAATTATAGCATAAAAATAATGGTATAGCATATTATGAATGCATGTGTGTGCATGCGGCGAAGTAAACATACTACCGGGGGCTTACTGAGAAAGGCGAGTGCTCTGCTAGGTAGTTTCTTGGTATCAGTGCAAAGGGATGCTACTTGTATGGGCGGGTAGACATCCTGATCCTCGGAAACCTTTGCCTTTAAAATAATAAATATGTGTGGATTGGCAGCGAGGTAATTCTTCATCTGAGGGCTTACTAAGTAAGGTGAGTGCTCTAGTAGGTAGTTTTTAGTACCAGAGCAGAGGGAAGTTACTTGTATAGGCGGGTAATCTTTCCTATCCTTGGGGACTTTCGCCTGCATAAAAATTATGTACTTGTGCATATTGAATGTGTGTGTGATATTGGATGTTGGGAATGTTATTAATGGTACATTTTCTCAGTTGTTATTGATGTTATATGAGAAGCAGTTTATTTGGAGATATAAATATTAAAACTCATTTGTCACACACTGTTATAATTTATTCCACCCTTACTGAAAAGTGTCTCACCCTAGTAGATTAACAATTTTTTAGGTTCTTCTGGAGACCGGGTTTGAAGGCCTAGGTTGGGACTGTTTGTGGTAGTTTCTTTTTGGGGTATTGTGAGATACTGATATATGTATAGATATATTTGTACGAGATTATGTTTTAAATACTGGTTGTGAAGATAGATATTTGGATGCTATAGTGTTTGTTTTTGGGTTGTTATATAGAACTCTAGTATTTATTTGAGGTTATTTATTAAGTTCCGCTGCGTGCATGATAATTATGGTATCAGATACAGGCGATTGGAACACGTGGCACTCGGGCCCCACTTGGCGAGTTAGGGCGTCACACTTCCCTTCTTAGCCCAATCGATCATCCCGTCTCCACACTCTCTCTAAGATGTGTGGGTTCACTAAGTTCTGCAAAAATCATGCGCAATAGTACTGTGTCAACTTTGGTTGGTTCGCTGGAGTTCTCAAATCATACATTATAATTTAACAATCACATCCTGCTCTGAATAAACAATATACATGCAATATAATCCCAATATATTTCATTATTTCCAACATGTCTTACATATATCAGAACTCAACTCAGTATATTCATTTTACTTATGCCACACATTTTAAATAATACGCATAAATATATATATCATAAAAAATAATAAGCCAACCTATGTTCATTATCTATTTTACTAAAAATACACATCAAATTATCTCCACTATTTCCAATATAATCCATTACTTTAATCATTTCATTTTCACATATAATAACTATAGCCTTAGGCTCAAAATCACAGTTCAAACGATTGACTTTCAATACGTGTAGGATAATCATATAGATACACAAATAATTTCCATTTTAGTTGGTGAAATTTACAAATCTACTGGTTTAATCTATTCCCCTTACCTGGTTTCCTAAACTACGCTACCAAGGACCCCAAAACGATATCTATGGCGCTCACCCGAATCCCTGATTCAAAAACCCTAGTTTATCAACTCAAACTCCATATCAACAACTATTAAACCTTCCCAAGCCCATACACCCCTTTCAAATAATAACTATACTAGAAAAATGGCTCATTTCACCCTTACCTCAACTTTGGGGTAAAACTTGGAAGAACCCATTCAAAAATCCACTTCCCTAAACTTGTAGAGAATTTCCCCCATATCCTCGTAACGGCTTCCGATCGTAGAATTAGGTGACGAGCAATGAAATATCGAAGAAAGAAGGTGAGGAACGTCATTTTAGAGAGAGAAAACAAGAGATTAGGTTGCTTAATGAGTAAGAAATGAAAAATTCAATTTATAAGCTGTTGACTCAACACACCTTGTTGACGAAATGTAGTCTTTGTCGATGAGTTGCAGAAGAATGTTCATCGACAAACCCTAAAGCCTGAAATTTTTGTCGTTTGGGATCTCTTCGTCGATGACGCCTGAACTTCGTCGACGAACCACGGAAGGACCTCTGTCAACAAAAATAGGGGATTCGTCGATGAATCCTACTGTCTTTTTTTATTTTAAAAAAATTTTCCCTTTCTTCATTCCTTTATTATTTTCCATAATTAAATTTTTTGGGTCTCTACATTATCCCCTCCTTATAAAATTTTCATCGTCGAAATTTTGCTAATCGTTCATTTCCACATTTCTACAATTTATCAACTAACTATATCTCATACAGTTTAGTATATACCACCGTCTTAATTTTTGCATTAACTACAATTAAATAAAACTTCATAATCTAAACTCATACCAACCTCCTTAGCAATATCTTCCTCGGTCAGGATTATCGTGTACACACGTGTTGGACGACCTCCAACTCGGGGTACATGT